>NC_137023.1:17675805-17773305 GCF_032717465.1 Coenobita brevimanus | reverse complement strand
ATGATGAAAGAATGAAGAAATAGGAAAAAGAAGACACAAAAGTGGAAGAACTATCAAGAGAGGCAGCTGGCAAATTAAAATCGTTGTCATTAGATAATTTTGGGAATGCCCCTACTTCCTTTTTTTCCTCTCCCTTTTTGTGCTGTGCCTGTCCCAGTTTCCAAAGGTAAGGGACCACTTTAAGTCCTGCTTTGTAAGAAAGTTTAAGCAGTCTCTCTCTCCTCTCTCTCTCTCTCTCTCTCTCTCTCTCTCTCTCTTTCACGGCCAAACGCGCGAGTTCTTGCACACACCTCCACACACTACAATGGATTTAACTCTCCTTAGCGATGCCTTTGCCTCGTTTAGTCGCCATTTGCAGACCCATTCTCTCTCCTTCTCTCCTCTTCCCCCCCCCCACTTTCCTTTCTTTCTCCAAAATGTTCCCGTCGTTCAAGAAATTCCGTCGTGGCGAATTAAAAATGGCAAGTGTGTATGCAGTTATAGCGGAAGAAGGGAGACTGAAAGAGGACCAAGAAAGGCTGGCAAATTCTTTCACCGGGGTCGGGCCTGCAGGTACAAACAAGGACAGAGTTTGTTGAGGCGGTGACGGGAATCGACGGAACCTTATTCCTCCCTCTCTCCCCCCTGCCTCTCTCTCTCTCTCTCTCTCTCTCTCTCTCTCAACCCGACTCTAGGCTGTTAGCTTATTGCTTTGCGAGATTTCGTAACATTTTTTTCTTCACTGATTTTTTTTTTTTACGTAAATACACTCCCATAATTGAAGCAAGGCTAGTACTCCTATATTATTCCGGCGAACGTCCGTCAGACTTTATCAGCTGAAAGTTACTTTATCAGTTGAAAGTAAGCTTACGATCCTGTGATTGTCAGCACTGATACCATTAACCCACTCAAGATCCTGACAACTGTACATTGTACTCCAGCTGACACCAAGCGATTTACTGTATTCACCCGAGAGTAAGTTATGATGGGCTGAGAGAGTAAAGGAGTGATAAGCAAAGTAAATTGCCCTGGCAGATATGGTGAAATAAATAATTATAACCCTATGTCGAACGGAATGGGTATGAAGAAACAGGAACGCACTAAATAAAATGCCACCCCAGTGAATAGGTCAACTTTATATTAATTTTAATGGCCAAACTTCACGTGTATTGCGAGAACGGCCTATTCAGTACACTAACGTGGAATGTTTTGCTCGTGGGATGACACAGAGAAATTTTAAGTCTTCAGTGACGAGTGAAATGATGTGGGATCCATTTTGGCCGAGCATTCCAGCGATAGTCTTCATCTTCTTTTTCTTCTTCTTCTTCTTCTCAGTTGTATCCCCCGTTGGAGTCAGCGGCTATTGTTCATCTCTGACTTCCTATGCGCACAGTGTCCACTTCCAGCTTACATATATATATATATATATATATATATATATATATATATATATATATATATATATATATATATATATATATATCTTTTCACATTTCATTCCACATTATTTCTGTCCTCCTACAACTCCATCTTCTCTCGCCCACACCCTCCGTGCCATATTAACTGGCTCTTCGCCTTTCAGTCTTTTGTTTTCCTGTTATAATCCTTGTTCCTATTAGCAGCTCATACCCATCACATCAATAGCGTGGGAATTAGGCTGGAATGATGGTGATGATGTGACTGTTGCTGACTGTAGCCTAGACACTGAAATTTTGTATTTCTTCGCCTATTAGAAAATAGGACTGAGAATGTTTGACGGTTTTTAGCTAATTACTAGGTGTAGTATTCAGACAAGTTACATCACTCTCAGTAAGCATTTCTTTTGTACAGAAAATTAAAATCCTTTCATTATAACGTACCAAATACTTCTTCAAATGAAATCCCATTTGTGATCATTTTAACGCAAACGATGTGTAAAGCCTGTCCATATTAACCTGATGGAAATTTTCGTCCATTTACGGTGTATACCACGTTCCCCAGTGTCATGAGTTGCATCATAGTCTAGTGCGAATCTCTTGTAACAGCCCGGCATTAAAGACAGAGAGGTGGCAGTTTGGGGGAAAGTTAAAGCTGACAGAATAATTGGGACTACGTTTGCTTTTGTAGGTCATGAGCGAGCAGACTAGATGCAGAGAGTGTCCTGTATGTACTCTAGAGCAGATGTTGTGTGGAACGTACAGCGCGGTATGTAAATAAGATTAATGTTTATATTTATTTGTGTGCACTTACTGCAAGTAGGAAGTTATACACGTAAGCATATGCTTTATTTAACAAGGTAAGTTTATGCGCCTCCAAATACTACACGGCGTGTTAATGTACTGTACTGGTTTATATCCAAAAAAGGTTTGTGTATAACTAGGTGAAAGTAAACGTGTGTGTGTGTGTGTGTGTGTGTGTGTGTGTGTGTGTGTGTGTGTGTGTGTGTGTGTGTGTGTGTGTGTGTGTGACGCTGTGCTGTCACTGACGTCTTCTATTGAACTTGTTTCTGGGTCGTTGCATGTCTACGCCGCTCACTGTCTCCCCCGATTAAACTTTATTTTATTTTTTTTTACCCAGTCAATTACTTTGAGAAATCAGTTGTTCGTGACAGTGTTGCTGCCTTCTGCATAATATTAGTCCCATCAATTTTTGCTATATGAAACTACAGACAAATATATTTGCCTGACTTACGGTATTTATTGTTCTATAAACTCAGGATTTCTGAAATTACACTGTTCTTCACGGCAATGTCCGGCAAAATGAAAACCCACTGGCGGCACAGACATTACCAGAAGACAAAACACACTTGTACCTCAGGCTGACTGCGTGTTGTTGTTGTGACGAAGAATTTATTTGATTGGCTTTTGACGCAATGCCATTTCAGCAAAGGAACACTTTATTATACGTATGCCACGGGTAAACTATGTACCTGTTCTGCTAGTTTTAAATAAACTCCTGGTACATTTCTCATGTCTTATTTTTGTTGCTTCCTGACTTTTGTGTGTGTGTGTGTGTGTGTGTGTGTGTGTGTGTGTGTGTGTGTGTGTGTGTGTGTGTGTGTGGAAAGGGACACCCAAATTATGATGAGGTTAATTTATGCTGTTATCTTCAATCTCCAGTTCAAAAAATCTCCTTTAAGTGCGTAGTATTGTCCAGAGATGGTAAGAATAACAAGAATCTAATAAGCACCAGACGAATGCCTTTACGGTTTTGCATAGCCAGTTAATTCTAAGGTCTTAGTTTGCCCTGTTCACTGTGCCAGAAAGCATATCTCCGCCAGCGCCAATAAAATTTATTATTAATCCAGCTTGGGGATCCGAATCCTCCTCGAAATCAGTATAACTCTCATAACTCACTTCTGACCTATTAACCTTGGATTTCACTCAAATCCCACAAGTTTTGAGGTATCTTGTATGTAAATAGACAAACAGACACGAGTGCATACATAACCTCCGTCCAGCTTCGTTGGTGGGGATAAAAACAAGACATTGGGTTGATTATAAAGTACAAGCCTATCTACATTTTATTCTCCTATACTAGGTGCCGTCTCTCCATCTTTAATGCTGAATCGTAACAAAATATTAACACTAGAATATGATGTCAGTCACGAAGAATTATACTGAAAAGGAGGCAGAACCGTAGTATTATCTTATTCCGCCAAGGAACCATGGGAAAGAGGAAGCAGGTGGATGAAAATCTTCACCAAGTAAAAGTGCATGAACTATAGCAATGCGTAATTACTTATGTACCAGATGCCGTGGGTGGTGTGCAAAGGTACTGGCCTTCCATTACACATTTTAGTAACCGCTTCATTACGATGACGGTCTTACTTATGTCGTGGGATGACAGGTATATGTGACTGACGATTACATTCTTCTATTTTTTTCTTGTTCTTCTTGGGGTAACTATGACTGAAGCCATCCCCCTCCCAGTAAAAGTCTCCCCGCAAAATCTGCCCACACAGGCTGCACTATCCCTGACCTTCCCTTCCATCACCCCAGCTCATTCCACATATAAGTTTCCACTTATCTGTCCTTTTCCACCTAACACCTTAATATAGAATTTCTAAAAGAAATTCCTTCCCACTGGAAACGCCGTGCCCCACCACTCATCTTTTCCGCCCAATCCGCCCACTTTCTCCCACATTCCACCCACTTTTAGCTCCCTGACTGGTCAGTCAATGAACCTACAGAAATTATATTCCTTACATGATATCACATCCAAATTGTACAAACATGATGCTCACACATGATGCTCGCCTTATAGTGATAGTATTTTACCTACTTTGCTAGTCATATTGTTTTTCATAATATTTTTGTTTACATAATTTCATTTCTGGAAGACCCTACTTCCACTAAAGTTGATTTCTGACTTATGCTTACATCGGCATAACCTAAACTGATAAGTTGGCCTGACTGATCTGAAGTCACCTGACAGGACCCGGTATAATTTAAGCTGACGGATATAGATCTGGATTGATCTGAGCATTTAATGTAAATGGTATGATTAAAATGGATATAAGCCGACCTAACTAGACGTTAATTGTTCAGGTGCTTGGATAAACCTTGAAATTAAATGGTCCTACATTTAACAGAAAGGTTCTGAACTTATTTGACTGAACTTGAATGAAAGTGGAAGATCTAAGCGAATCTAAACGGTCTGACTGGGCCCAATTTAGTAGGAAAAATCATAAACATGCAAAGGCTTTCAGCCTATTCAAGTTGAATAAAAATAACTATCAGCACCGAACTTCGCGCGCAGTACACATTATACTTCTTTTTCCAAAATTTTAAAAGAAATCATGGATACAGATAACACAGCCTCGGAGTTCCCGGGGGGGGGGAGACCATAAATGCCCCACCTTCACCCCATCTCCCATCGACGACTCGAGCTGCCTGTAACCACTATCTGACTCACTTCTTCTTGATTTCCGCAACATTCGCGGCCTTTTCTCTAACTTTCGAACTGTTGAGCACCACCTCTCCTCCTCTAAACCTCACTTTCTTTTCCTAACTGAGACCCAGCTGTCTGAGGCAACTGACAGCAAACCCTTTTCTGTATCCTTCTACTTTCTCTATACTCATTTCAAAGCCAAAGGTGACTGTTGTGTATATATATATACATATATATGCAACGACTTATCTTGCTCTCTTGTTCCTGAACTCAATCCTTCTGAAATCTCTACACTCTGGCTTCAGCTTTCCTGTCATTCTTTGACTAAATATATCTGTGCTGTTTACTTATCCCCTAATTCTACTGACTATCAAAAATTCTTCAACTATCTTACTTCTACGACGGAACACATTCTATCCATTTCTCCTTTCTCTGAAATCTCCATTCTAGGAGATTTCAATGTTCACCACCACCTTTGGCTCTCCTCTCCTTTCACTGATCCACTTGGTGAACAAGCCTACATCTTTTCTATCCTTAATGACCTAAAGCAGCTTGTACAGCACCCTACCCATATCCCTGACCGCCTTGGAGAGAGCTCCAACATACTTGACCTCTTCCTTACAACTAATCCTTCTGCTTACTCTGTTAATCTTTTCTCTCCGTTGGGATCCACCGATCACAGCCTTATTACCTTAACTTGTTCTATCGCTCCAGTACGGCCTGTGGACCCTCCAAAGAAACGTCATCTGTGGCACTTTGGAGCTGCAAATTGGGAGGACATCAGGCAGTACTTCTTTGATTTTTCCTGGAATGATTATTGCTTCCATGGTCGGGAGCCATCTGAGTATGCCTTGCACATTACTGAGGTTATACTTTCAGGCATGGAAGCATACATTCCTTTCTCATATCCTTTGACTAATGCAAGAAAGCCTTGGTTTAATCACGCTTGTTCTAATGCTGTCCACAACAAGAAGAGGGCCTATAAAAGGTACTGGAGGCAACCTTCCCCTGAATCACATCTTTTATACGTTTCTGCCCAGAATCATGCTAAGTCTGTTCTTTGCTCTGCTAAAAATAATTTCATCCGTATGAAATGCTTCCAACTCTCCAACTCGAATTCTTCCCACTCCTTCTCGCACCTTGCCAAAAACCTTTCTAACAACTTTACCTCATCATCCTTCCTTCCTCTTTTCTACTCTGATGGTTCTGTAGCTATTTCTTCTACTGATAAAGAAGATCTCTTCGCACAGACTTTCTCCTCCAACTCCACCTTAGACGATTCCAGTGCTGTTCCTCCATCACTTCCCCCCTCTGCCTTCCTTATGACTGATATTAAAATTTCTTTAGCTGATGTATTCTCTGCCATCACAGGCCTCAATAGTAACAAGGCATATGGTCCTGATGGGGTCCCTTCTGTTGTCCTCAAGAACTGTGCTTCAGTGCTTACACCCTGCCTAGGTAAACTCTTTCACCTTTGCCTATCAACTTATACCTTTCCTTCTTGCTGGAAGTTTGCTCTCATTCAGCCAGTCCCAAAGAAGGGTGACCATTCCCAACCCTCTAACTATCGTCCAATTGCTTTAACATCCTGTATTTCAAAAGTTTTCGACTCATTTCTTATCAGAAAAATTTTAAAGCATCTTTCCTATCACAACCACCGTTCTGATCGTCAGTATGGGTTCCGTCAGGATTGCTCCACCGGCGATCTTCTCATCTACCTTTCAGGCTCCTGGTCATCCTCCTTTCGGGACTTTGGCGAAAGCTTTGCCATTGCACTTGACATCTCAAAGGCTTTCGATCGAGTCTGGCATATATCTTTAATTTCCAAACTGCCCTCTTACGGTTTCTATCATTCTATCTGTGCCTTCATCTCTAGATTCCTTTCTGGTCATTCTATAGCCGCTGTTGTAGAGGGTCATCGTTCTCCTCGTAGATCTATCACCAGTGGTGTTCCTCAAGGCTCTGTCCTATCACCAACTCTCTTCCTGTTATTCACCAATGACCTTCTAAGCTGTACATCTAACCCTATCCACTCTTATGCTGATGACTCCACCCTTCACCTTTCCATTCGGTTCCCGCAACGTCCATCTCAGCAGTTACTTCAACAGACAAGGGATAAGGCTATGGCACACCTATTGTCTGACTTGGCTCGTATCTCTGACTAAGGTAAAATAATCTTGTTGTTTATAATGCATCAAAGACTCAGTTCGTACACATATCAACCCTACAAAAGCTTCCACATGTGTACCCACTAATGTTTAATAATATTCAGCTTAATCCTGCATCGTCCTTGAACATGCTTGGGGTTTCATTCACTCGGGACTTATCTTGGAAAGATCATTTTACATCTCTTGTAAAATCTGCTTCCAAGAGATTAGGTGTGCTTAGCCGACTCCGTTCCTTCTGTACCCCTGCACAGTTGACTTTATGCACGGGTTTTATCCGCCTCTATATGGAGTACAACTCTCATTTGTGGGGAGACTCCCCACATACACCTCTTCTCAGCAGGGTGGAATCAAAGGCTTTTCATCTCAACAACTCTCCTCCTCTTACTGACTTCCTTCAACCTATGTCTCTTCGCCATACTGTTGCATCTTTATCTATTTTCTATCGCTACTGCAGTGGTCACTGCACCTCTGAACTGTCTGCTTGCATCCCTCCACCTCTACGACGGCCGCTTCTACGCGGTTAACTCTAATGCAAGAGTTAACCGTTACTCCCAGTCCTTCATTTATGCAACAGGTCAACTCTGGGACAGTCTCCCTCTGTTTGTATTTCCTGTTTCCTATGAACTTCAGTCTTTCGAATGTAGTGTGTCCAGGCATCTCGAAATGATCGGATCTTGATTTTGGCTCTCTCTTGTATCTTGTATTTCTCTTGGAAGGAACAGTTTGCGGGCTCGTGGTCTTTGGTTTCTTCTTCCTAGCATTAAAAAAAAAAAGTAAAAAATTTGAGGCTTTCATCTCGAGATATGCGAACACTTTGAGTTTAATGATCCTGACAGACTTAATAGGACCCAAGTAAAGCTGACTGGTCGTAATCCGACCAAAATCAACCTGACTGGTCTGAAATGGATGTGGCATTCCTGGGTGGACCGGACATAACATTGATAGACCTAATGGACCTGCACAAACCTTAACTGACGTTACTGAGCCTGCTTAGTTGTGAATGGAACTTAATGAACCGTAACTATGAACCTGAGTTAACTTAAATGAACTTAAATCAACCTATCTGAATCAGATTGGATTGGATGGGCCTAAATGGACCAGCGGGGATTATTAGGTCACAGGAAAACCATCGGACAATCTGACTGTTATTGTTCACATGATTTTTCCGTATGGGAGCAATGCCGGCACGATGCAGGTATTGTACGTGGTCGACGAAGGCGTTTGTGAATCTTATTGTTGGAGTGTCTGGCTTACTTCGCAAGATCTGAATCCCAATCCAGCATGTAAGATGTTCCCACATATGCAAGATGTAGGCTCACATACTGACATCGTGTCTGACACCTTGCACACGGTGAAGTAGGAGTATTTTAAGTTTATTCTTACTAGTGTCAGGCCAGCTTATAAAAGTTCCCTTGGTTATGAAATGGTTTCTGAAAGCTACATAGGATTCGTCCAACTCAGAAGTTTCTCTTAAGCTGTGTAAAATAATTAAAAACAAGTTCATCTTACTGAAAGTATTAGTGTGATGATATAACAGAAAGGGGTCCAAGGCGATGGAAAATTATTGCATCATCACAGTGAACACAGAGCCAGTAATTTGATGATGCTACAAAAACCTTTCATTGCCTTTCATACTCTAAGACTTACATGACGTACTCTGCTTTCAGCTGAATAAAATAATCAGGCATTACCGTACCCAAAATTGAGTACTAAGCTGTCCCGAGGGTGTGAGGATTAATGGTAGTATTATTAACATTCTGAGGCCCCCGTGACTCACTCTTAAATGAAAAAAATCGTTTGATATTAACTGGAATAGAATGACTACTACATTTCCCCCGACCCAGAAAGAATATGCGTCTATGTATCCATCCATCTATCAATTTATCTTTCTGTCTGTCTATTTATCTGTCTGTCTCTATTCCTGTCTTTTTTTTTTCTTTTTTTTTAAGAGAGAGGGAGGTAGAAGGTGACGTCTATTTATTTTGTTTCTACTACCAGACGATATGATTTGAAAAGACGTTTGATTCTAAAGGGGTTCATATACACTCCATTAACTCCTCCTGCACGATGATACCTTTATACAATGGGAACGCAACTGTGCCTCTCTGTCCTTGTGTGTGTGTGTGTGTGTGTGTGTGTGTGTGTGTGTGTGTGTGTGTGAACTTGCAAGTCATGGGGCAGGAAGACTTTGGTAGCCAGGTGGGAGGGCACATAGGTCTGGTGATGGACATGTGGGGTTGGCAGAGTGGATGGGGGTGAGTTGGGTCTAGGGGTGAGAGTGTGGTGGGCGGGATGATTGGGTGAGGTAGATTGGTTGGTGTGTGGGCTGAAGCGGTGGATAGGGTGGGTGGGTGTAAGGGGGTGGGTGAGGAGGGTTTGGTGATGGGTGAGGTGGGCGGGAAGAAAGGGGATTGAGCCGGATGGATGGGTAGGGTAGGATGGTGGATATGTGGACAGGCGGGGTGGGGTGGAATGGATGGGAGGGATTTGAAAGAAGGTATGTGAATTGGGTGTGTAGGCTTTGTGTGTGTGTGGATGGTTGGATGTGTGGCTCCCTAGGTGAGAAGCAGGAGACGGACTTATTACTACACTAGGTGAGTGGGTAGGAATGTGGGTATGTGGGTTGTTGGGTGGTGGATTGGGGAAAAGAGGTCCATTAGAAATGGGTCCATGAGGTTAATAGACTCTTGGTGAGAAATGGTCCATGTGAGAAATAGGTCAATGGGTAATTGGTCCTATGGGGAAATTGGACGGTGTTGAACCACAAGTCCTGTGTGTAAAAAAAGATCCATGGGAAAAAACAGGTCAACATAGGGATTTGGTGTATCCCCATGGGGAGGAAGTAGGTGCATACGGAAGAAGATAAATTCATGGTCAGAATAGGACCACAGGCTAAACAGGCAAATGGAGGGATAATACGTCCATGGTAAAAACAGATCCACGGAGGGAAGGATATGTCCAGGGTAAAGTAAGTACAGTAAGGGAGAATACATACATGGTGGCAGATAGTTTAACCCTTACACCGCAGGCTTGTTTTGCTTTGACTTGCGGCTCCCGCGGGCATATTCGCGCTCCGACAGACTCTCTAAAAATATTTGCCAAAAATCAGTTATTAGTCCTAGATCATTAAAATCATATATATTTATGGCACATACCTTCAGCTTTCTCCTTGGGTGTTTGTTGAGCCTTCGTCGAGTACCGTAGGACTTGTGGAGACCTATGAAGTTAGGTAACAAAGTCTCCACTTTACACTTCCCGACAACTCGTAATATGATTACCACAGCCTGATATTATCACTAGAAACACTAATCTATGATTCTCAAATAGTTTGGAATCCATACTCCCCCCAAAAAAACACTGTGAAAGCAATGAAAATTACGAGGACGTATGACCATCCCACTTCCGATCGTTTGCTGGTAGTGTTATCTATTATTCATAAAAACACTCGCAGTTTATATTTCTGTTACTATATAACAATTATATATATCTACAGTCTTTATCCATAAGTTTCCTTCAGTAATAATAGTTTATTGTCACTGTAGGGATTCAATTTCTTTCAGTAAAATACGTAGCATTCACCTTCTCGTCCTGTATACTAGCATTGAGAGTGAATGTCACTTTCACCTTCACTCTCATAACTCATAGTAATCATACATGCTAGAGTGAAACTTTCACTTTCATTACTCCTAGTATATATACTCGTATTCTTATAATACCACTCATTTACATTTCTATTTACGTTCTCTACTTTATTTACATTTCTATTTTATGTACACCGTGTTATGCACTGTCACTTGAAGTAACTTATAAAACTATTTTCCACTGTTCACTTATAATTACATTCATTGCTTTCTTGCTGTTTACACATTGTTTACACTTTATTTACAATTCCACTTGCACTGTTTTACTCAATAAAAAGATCATAGTCACTCTTTGTCAATTGTCAGCCCTTTACCTCTTTCCACACGAGGTTTAGTGGGGGGTAAAAGTCACAGGGCCCTTTGCATGGTGGTAAAAAGTGGCTGAAGTTAGCAGGAGCAAACAGACGTGCCTTCACATTAGAAGATGACAGTGAACTGATAGGGGTGGGCCGGGGTGGCCTACCTAGGGAAATGCATTACTGCCAACGTCAGCCTCTTGACAGCTGCTAATATATAGCAGTGAAATGATTGGCAGGAAATCTATACAATACATTATAAATTAGGTAGTTCCAGGTGAATGTAAATATCATTTGGGCTTCTCCCTTCCCTCCTTATATATATTTTTAGTACGAGAATAGATTATACGGCATATTTCAAGGGGAAATAAACAGCGAAAATTAGCGAACAAATGCACGTGAGGTGTTGTTAGGTGATAATTAGCCAATTCCAGGTGTATGTCACTATCACTTACCTTATTTCTTTTTTGTATATATTATTTGGTATAAGAATAGGGCATAGGGCTTATTTCAATGGATGAAATCAGTGGAAAATTCCAGTGAAGATTTACTTAGCATAGAATACAGTGTGGTGGCCTGCAATAATTAGGTAGTTCCAGGTGAATGTAAATATCACTTAGGCTTCTCCCTTCCTTTCTTATATATATTTTTATTACGAAAATAGATTATACGGCATATTTCAAGGGGAAATAAACAGCGAAAATTAGTGAACGAGTGCACGTGAGGTGTTGTCAGGTGATAATTAGCCAATTCTAGGTGTATGGCACTCTCACTTACCTTATTTCTTTCTTGCATATATTATTTGGTATAAGAATAATGCATAGGGCTTATTTCAATGGATGAAATCAGTGAAAAATTCCAGGGAAGATTTACTTAGCGTAGCACGGCCGGGCAGGTGAGAGGATAGGGTAATGGAAGGGAGGTAGGGAGGGGAGTCAAGGACGGGGAGAAATGGCTAAATTGTCAACAATGGATGGGATTAGGAGTGCTGACTAGTGTTGGACATTGGCAGTACTGATAGATGATACAAGCCACCACTTCAAAGCCCGGACGAATTCAAAATAACACAGAATCACAAAAGTGTCGCCCCGCGGTATGATCCCTTGCTCCCAAGCGTCATGAAAGTGACGCCCCGTGGTTAGGGGGTTAATGGAGGGAAAGTAGGGCGATGGGGAAAATAGTTCCATGGAGGAAATAGTCAATGGGGGAAAACAGGTCCATGGGGAAATAGATGCAATGAGGAAAGAGGTGCATAGGGAAAAATAGGTTTAGAGGGAAAAATGGGTCCATGTGATAATTTTAAAAAGTCCAGTGGAGGAAGTATGTTCATGGAAAAAATAAGTCTGTGGGGGGAGAAGAGGCCTTTGAGGAACATAGGCCTCTGGGGTAAGTTAGATTCAAGGGCAAAGATTCTGGAGGACCAAGGAGGTGAAAATAAGTCCATGAGGAAATTAGGTCTAAGTGGAAAAATAGGTGGGTTGGGGGATTACCCCAAGAAGGTGTAATGAGAGACGAGACAAGCTTACGTGCAACATTTAACCTGCTGCATGCCGACTATTTTCAGCCCTATGGGTCGCCCCCGTGCCAGCCATTTTTTGACCCTTTTTTTTTTTTTTGGCTAAAATGATAGATTTTGATGTGAAAACAACCAATTTCACCATTAAAATGCCAGCTCAGAAATGGGTTTTATTGAGTCCTGTATACTTGTATACAGGTATACCCACTCTCAGATGCTCACCATGTACATGAGAGAAAGCCGTTTCCTATGTAAAGTATACTCAGGCATTTTTGCTGGGAAGGTATAGCAATGTTCAGTACACTTATCTGAATACTTATTACTTCAACATCTATCAAAATTTGTGTGTCTTTCTCATTGTGAATGCATTATCTTACTCTGCCTGAAGATAGGACAACCTGACTTCATTATGTACAGTCTTGGCACTTACAAGAAGGTATTATAACTTGACTTCACTTTATAGTCCTTACACTTACAGGAAAATATTTACAACTTACACTTACATGAGAGTATTTACAAAATCCCTTCACTATGTACAGCACTGGGTGAGGCACAAAGGCAGAGTGAGGCATAGCGAGCGTGAGGGGGGGAGTGAGTGAGTGTATGGCCTTGACAGCCTGAGGGAAGGTAGAGGAACAGTTACCATACATGCCTGCCAGTGTTTACCCGCGAATCTTGAAAAATGTGGTCACAGTGAATTTTTTTTATTTTAAACCATTTTTAAAACGGCACTGGCAATGGTTGCAGAATTATGTCAAACCATTTTAAAACGGCACTGGCACGAGGGGCGTTAATATAGTCTTGATATTAACAAATTGTTTCATTCTGACTACAAAATGTTCCTTGTAGTAAAGGAAGCTAAAAATTATCCCAGTTTAACTCTTCAGTATGATGACGTCCTTTTACTATTTTTTTCTTATAAAGTCAGACGACTTTATGTACTATATAAGAGAGAATTCCAGGTGGTCAGGGTATTACATAAAGTTGTGTGTTAGACTACGGAAAGGTGTATATGCTTCCTAGTAAATATGTTAGGTTTTAGTCAGTCACAACAGATTTGCTCCTATTGGCGCCACAAAAGTCACTGAGGCAGATAATCACCATGTGTTAAAGATCTGAGGAAGGCTCGGCCTTTTACAGATTTTTATTTTTTATAAAGTCAGGCAACTTTATGTAGTAAATAAGAGAGAATTCCAGGCTCGTATCTCTGATGGGGGTAAAAAAAATCTTGTTTTTAATGCATCAAAGACTCAGTTTTTACACCTATCAACCCATCAAATCTTCCACAGGAGTACCCACTAAAGTTTAATAATATCCAGCTCAATCCTGCATCATCCTTGAACATGCTTGGGGTTTCATTCACTCGGGACTTATCTTGGAAAGATCATATTGCATTTCTTATAAAATCAGCATCCAAGAGATTAGGTGTGCTAAGCCGAGTCCATGGCTTCTTTACCCCAGCACAGTTGTTGACTTTATACACGGATTTTATTCGCCCGAGTTTAGAGTACAGCTCTCATGTGTGGGGAGACTCTCCACATACAACTCTTCTCAATAGGGCGGAGTCAAAGGATTTTCATCTCATTAACTCTCCTCCTCATATTGGCTCCCTTCAACCTCTGTCTCTTCGCCGCACTGTTGCATCTGTATCTCTTCTATTGCTACGTCAATGGTCACTGTTCCTTTGAACTGTCTGCTTGCATCCCTTCACCTCTACGATGAGTGAGTAGCACCCGTCTAGCAACAAACTCTCATCCCTTTTCTGTCCAACTCTCTAATGTAGGAGTTAACTGTTACTCCCACTCCTTCATTTATGCAACAGGTCAACTCTGGAACTGTCTTCCTCTGTCTGTATTTCCTACTTCCTATTATCTCCAGTCTTTCAAATTCATTGTGTCCAGGCATCTCGAAATGAATGGATCTTGAATTTGGGTATCTTTTGTATTTTTTTTTTCTTGGAAGGAACTGTTTTGCGGGCTCAGCCTTTGGTTCCTTCTTCCTCGCATGAAAAAAAAGCCACTGAAGCACATAATCACTGTGTGATAAAGACCTCAGGAGGGCAAGTTCTGTGGCCTCCTGTGTTGTGTGGTGAGTGAAGTCTCTCAGATGTTAAAGAGAACCAGACAGCTCCCAGTAAATGCATTCTGTGGTTAATGTAGTCTGCTAAATGTTAAAGCCAACCACTAAACCCACACAGTTCCCAGTAAATGTGTTATTGGCGAATGTAGTCTGCTAAATGTTAAAGCCAACCACTAAGCTCTGAGTTAATGTGTTGTGTGGCGAATTTATTTCTGCTAAATGTTAGTTTGAACAAAGCAACTACTAGTAAATGTGTTGTGTGGGGAATGAAGTCTCTCAAATGATACCAAAGAAAACATAGCTCTCGGTAAATGTGTTGTTTAGTTAATGAAACCTGACAAATGTTAGATGGATCCGAAGTAAAAATGTGTTTCATTGTGTCATGAACGTAGCTTGTTAAATGTTAGGCAGGACTATATATTTCTCAGTAACTGTGCTGGATAACGAATATGTCTTGCCAAATGTTACAAGCGATCGCGACAAATATGTTGTGTGGTGAGTGTAGCCTGTTAAATACCTGCCGCTACATGGCGACTGTGGTGACAATGTCTGGATCACGTGGTTATCTGTTGCTTGAAACGACGGGGGGAGGAGGGCGAGGCACAGAAAAATAGCAAGTACCATGCCCTTAAGGCAAGCTTCCTGTGCCAGTACACGCTATTATGAGCTAGTGTTCATTTGGTTAGTTGAAGGATTATCTGTAGATAGTATGTGGATACATATGCTTATGATTCCTGAAACAAACAACAATGTTGCACAGAATTCTTCTTCAAATCAACGTTATGTGATATAAAATCCTGATTGCAGATATAAAATATTTGTCCACATGAGCATGATAATGCAACAGATATATATGAAATGTGTAGAGGTATTAATTAAGAATTACGATTATTGTTCAGAGAGTATGGAAACAAGGGACGTGGGAGGTGATGAGGTTGGAGTAGGTTTGATGGCAGATTGCTAAATGCTGTTAAGAGTATGTATTTAGGAGGCGGGAAGGCAATACGTTTGGAGAAGCATCTATGCGAGTGATATCTGTCTTGTATATATCTGGTTGGTGGCAGTGTTATAAATAAGGTACGGTACGAGGCAGACTTTGATACTGGAGTTTCCTTTATGAGAGAGGATACGGTATGGATATTGACTCTGTTGTGTTCTGTGAAGAAAGATGGAAGCTGCAAGCCTGGTGAAAATTAATTAAGAGGTATGTGCAAGAAACGTACTTTGAATGCAAATAACGGTACAGTTGTTATTACAATTATTGGAGTAAGCAGTGAGGCTGAATAACTATGATATGGAGAACATGAGTGGCTATAAGTACGCAGGTAGTGTCATTAGTGAAGATGGGAGTTTAGAGGAAGTGCAGGAAAGGGCATAGCATGGAATGGGAGCTGCAGGTACACTGAGGATCGAACTGTCAATACAGAAGATGGCCAAAATATACAAAAGTCATGTGCGTTTTCAGATCGAATACTGTTCACCACTGTGGAGTGTATGTGGAGCGGTTGCATTGAGGCAGTTGGACAAAATTCAAAATGAAGCCAATAGATTAATCAATAATCCTGCCATTATGCAGGATCTTCTTCCATTATCAGTACTTAGAGATTTTGCTTCTTTAGCATTATTTTATCGACATTTTTACCGTAAGTGCTCTATTGAACTGGCTTCGATTGTGCCTCCCCTTCACATTTTCTCCCGAAATACTCGGGCAGCTGGGAGCGCTCATGAACTCACACTCTCTTCCCCGCAATGCAGAACCTCTGCTTATCAAAATTCATTTATCCCCAGAACTACTACACTCTGGAATTCACTTCCTGGGAGTTGCTTCCCACATACATTTTATCCACTTCAATTTAAATCCAGTTGTCATAAATTTTATGAATGGAGGATGCCTTTAGGCACATGGACTTATTTTGTTTCGTTTATTTTTCCTTCCTCCATTCTTTTTCTATAAAAGAAAAGTGAATATGAAGTGAAAAAAAAAATCACTGCAAGATAATAATGCAATCCCCACACTAAGGTGTAAACGTGAAACTTGTGCTGTACTGCGCGAAAGACACAAGTCACAGCGGAAGACATGACTGAGTTATATGAGATGAGCGTGTGGAATTACGTGCAGAGAAGCACACACAAATGAGGGATTCGGGATGACTGTCGTGTCCTGGAAAGTGTTAAAAGTACCCAGAGATGGTTTGGCCATATGAAGAGACTGGGAGACTTTGTGGGCGAGATGGAGGGAGACAGGAGGAGAGAGAGACCGAGAAGAAGGTGGAGGGAAGAGATGGAGAAGTATGAGTGAGAGTGCTGTAAGGGAGAAAGGGTTGCCTGATAATGATTTACATACCGAAGTGGAGGTGATTGATCTGTGTCCATCCTTTAAGGATTCTGTCGTCTGTCTATTGATAGACAGGGAGTATATAAAATGTTTTAAATAAATGGGCATCGTCCTGAATGAGTGAATGGAAAGAATGTCAACGATGATTATCTTTGGACAGTCTTTAGCACATTTACCTTTTTACGGTACTTACCCCATACTATTTTACTGCTTCACTGAAAACCATCCAAGAACTTAGTGAATATTCCTAAATATTTTGCTGTGTGTGTGTGTGTGTGTGTGTGTGTGTGTGTGTGTGTGTGTGTGTGTGTGTGTGTGTGTGTGTGTGTGTGTGTGTGTGTGTGTGTACAGAGTTATATAGACAGTATATAAGAAAATACCTCTCAATCATATGTGAAAATTTAACGGTAGTAAGAATAAGCTGAGACGGGTTTCCTAAACTCACGAAAAAACGGTCATTGGCTTTATCTATATATCTGTCTATCTGCGTCTAGTTATATTTGTGTGAATGCATGTATATATATGAGAGAGATAATCAAAACAATGAGTTGATGATAACGAGTTAGTTAACTATCCTGGCAAAGGAACGTAGTTTATATATTTTTCGTGTTGTCTTGACACATGTTTATCCAGCTTAAGAGAGACTTTTCGAAGTGGAGGGATTAAATGTTGTCCAGGTTTATCATTCACTCTTAGCTTTCCTTTCTAATTTGGCAGGAATAAATGGTGGTAACTTGATTAATACAAAGACGAAAACACAAGTGAGTTTTGATTTTTACTTTATTTTTGTAATTTTTTTCCTATTTTACTCAGTTGGACACACACACACACACACACACACACACACACACACACACACACATAAATATATATATATATATATATATATATATATATATATATATATATATATATATATATATATATATATATATGTGTGTGTGTGTGTGTGTGTGTGTGTGTGTGTGTGTGTGTGTGTGTGTGGAAAGTTTTTGACGCTCCAGCCGAGAATCAAACCCGAGACCTCTAGACAGAGGTCAGGCACCGTTATCGCGACACCTCGGAATGATAAAAGGTAAGCCATTTGAATTCTGTGACGAACCAGGTAAAACCACTGTGGCAGGATATTCTTCAGTCCCAACACATAGGATGAAACATACATATTTCACACATACATATTTCAGACACATGTTTCAGACACATCAGTATTTTTTTCAGACACATCAGGATTATTTCAGACACATATTTCAGACACATCAGGATATTTGCTTAGCCCCACGGAACTCGGCAAGTGACAAAGCAGTTTTAATCTGTCCCAGCCAGTACACAAGCGTCCATAGAGTTCAGGTGGCTTAGTTTTTATCACACCGTGGTGTAGTGGTAACGGTGCCTGACTTCCGGCTAGAGGTTCCGGGTTCGAATCTCGGCTGGAGCGTCAAAAACTTTCCACATACGTATGCACGTGCAACGTGTGATTCTCCTGTATATATATATATCTCCCAGGTTTTCCTGGGCGAGGCACTGGGCTGAGAGGGTACTAAGCGTACTGCCCTCCGCCTATCGGCTCACAGTCGCGAAGCTCATAGGTCCCTGCCTGGGGGTTCCCTACTTTATTAACTGTTGTTAATTCCAAGTTCTGTTCTATATGGAGGACACTGAGCTCCAATGGGTTAAAGAAGCTGACAGATTTGCCAATCATTAACCCATTGGATCCCAGGGTTCCTAGGCGAGGCATTGGGCTGGGAGGGTACTAATCGTACTGCCCTCCGCCTATCGGCTCACAGTCCCGAAGCTCATAGGTCCCTGCCTGGGGGTTCCCTACTTTATTAACTGTTGGAAATTCCTAGTTCTGTCCTATATTGAGGCACTGGGCTCCAATGCGATATATATATATATATATATATATATATATATATATATATATATATATATATATATATATATATACTGTATATATATATATATATATATATATATATATATATATATATATATATATATATATATATATATATATATATATATATATATATATATATATATATGTGTGTGTGTGTGTGTGTGTGTGTGTGTGTGTGTAAAATCTTCAAGGACTCCATGTAGAGTAAATTCCCTTACTACAAAACTTCCTTTTTAATTTGACTACAGTTATGCGGTGGTAAGGTGCTGAACAAAGAAATATAATAATAACAATGTTGATGCTGCACGTAGTATGTTAAGGCGGCGTGAACAGTAGTGTTACTTGTCCAAGATGCACCGCAGCTTTAGTGGCCGCCACGCCCCACCTCACACCCACCCATCTCGTCTGCGAAGTATTCCCACTCTTCCACCATCCTGCCGCGGGCTGCTTCGTCACCCCTTCCTAAACTCTCCCATTTCTCCTCCTTCCTCGAATTCTCCCCCTCCCCCTCTACCCCCAAGCTCTCCATCTTCCCTCCTTCTTCGCTATTCCCTTTCCCTCCCTCCCCGAACTCTCCCCCTCCCCTCCCCTCTTCCTCAGACTTCTCCCCCTCCCCTCCGTCCCAGAACTTTCCCTCTCAACTATGTCCCCGAGTTTTCCCCCACCCCTCCGTCCTCGAACTTTCCCCCTCCACTATGTCCCCGAATTTTCCCCCTCTCCTCCTCCTCAGAACTCTTTCTCTCCCCTCTTGCCCTCCTCTCCTCCAACGAAATGTCCCCCTCCTCTTCCCTCCTCTCCCTACCTCTCCCTCTCCCCTCCTTCCCCGTACCCTCTCCTCCCCTCCTTCGACCGAACTCCCCTTCCATCCCAAGTTCCCTCTCCTCATTCTATTCCTCTCCCCCGTCACACACACGCTGGGGTTATACGAGACTTGAGAGACAAACTTGCAGTGCCAGCATAAACTTCACCCCCGTCTTACCTCACGCCTGACCTCTGCCGCACCACACCCCACCTCTCATATTTTTGTACTTATTTGTAATGACAATGGTACAGTTCTTGCACCTAAACTTGGTGGTAATTTTCTTCCATTTGCAGGATATTTTTCTGAGCTCAACGACAGAGTGAGGCAATACTGCGGCTTATCTCCTTTCCATTACACTTATTCGTGTCTAGCCCCACAGTCAAGTGCTAATCTGTTGTTAGAATTAGGCATTTGAAACTGAGAGATAACAATTTTGGGCTAAGTTGATATAATGGTGTGGACCAGAATACAGCACTCACATACGTCACAGAAATTAAATAAATGAGAGCAACACGAGAAGAAGCTTACTTAACACTTAATTTTTCGCTTCTCTGCTAAGACCACACAGGCTGGCTTTACCAGTGTGAATTAACCCGCCCCATCCCGACCACTTTTCCACCACTGACTCCCCCCAATCCCGACCATTTTAGGAAAAAATTTTTTTTGGCTCAAACCTTCGCTTTTGGTGAGAAACATCGAAAATTCATAGAGAAATCGCTCACCTGAGGTTTAAAATACTCATTACAGGTAGGAGAGCCTCCTTACCTTACTGGGTTTTCTATCAGGCTGGCACCAAAGAAAACGAGTTCTATGGGAAGATAACTATTTCACACCACTCATAAACGGTATTTATTTATTTACTGTTACGAATTTATATGTAGTACAAGAGTATATTGGTTTTCAAGCAGTAATATAGGCATTATAAGCACTGTTTCACTCACTAATACCTGACCTTTTTTTGCCACATTACCTGATCATCATTTCTAACTGTTTCTTCCTCTAATGCTATGTAAAGTTTGTCCTCCACATTGTCATTGATTGGGGAATCACTCTGGCCCTGAATTTCGTACCGTGGCATGACATGGCTATACTGGCCAGGTCACTGATAACAGGTGAATTGCTGAGACAATGGAATGCAGGGGGGGGGAGGAGGTCATGCTGGGTAAGGCATTGTCTCTGCCTGGCATCTTGTTGAGGAAGGTGTCACGTGTATACGTACCAAAAATGACTCGCGAAAATTGAAAATTGTGCAAATTAGGGACCTTGCACTTTTTTCGCGTTTATGTACGTCGATGGGATTGGCAGTGACAAAACGTGTGGACGTAAAAGAACGTCGACGGGACGCCGCGGGTTAAGTAGTAGCACTTCATCAAAGAGACTGTCATACAACAGGGGGCAGTGAATAATAATGCATCACAAGACTATTTCCCTAAGTAAAAAAAAAAATAATGTAACAATGAATTCCATTTTTAATCCCCTTGGATGTTTGTAAGCTTCAGGGCAGATTACCATCGTCGAGAATGATTAACTTCTTCACTAAGGGCGCGTCCACACGTGTGCTCGAACAAGTGCTGGCAACATGTAAGCAACACAGTAACAAACAAGCTGCAAACATGTTAGGAACAGCAGCGTCCAGATCATGTTGGTAACATCATGATGAAGTCTGAGCTACCTGGTATGGACACACTTATCCAATCGCCTCTGCTGCCAGTGTTCCAAGCTACATTGAAACATGTTTGCATACATCTGACCAAAAACTGCTGCAAACATGTACCAAACATGTTGCCAGCGTGTTGCCAACATATGTCCGAGGGCACGTGTGAACGCGCCCTTAGATGACATAATGTAAGTAATACGCGACTCATCCTACAACAAGATTTTATTCATGGTATGATGGACCTCTTAACCGTGAAGAGGGTAATGAAGATTGTATCTATTGCCACCAGCTTGAAGAGTCTCTTCAGATTTAAAGAAAATCGTTTGGTAGCAGTATCATTAAACTTCCAATATTGTCCTCGAGTTGAGAGAGTTGTTATTGCTGCTGTTACAACCCCAGGCCCATCTCGTTGTGACTTCAGTGGACAGCAGGAAATCGGCGACTTCGACTGATCACTCTCAGAGGTCTCTTACTAAGGTTATGTTGAAAGACTGTCAGGTGGTGGTTCTTGAAGGATGCTGTTTGGTTGAAGGGTTTTGATGTCTGTAATAGCTGCGTCTTTAAGTATGTGTTTTTGAATAACAGTGTTGGATGGAAGAGAGGAGGTGGGTGTTGCTGAGATCCTTTGTGTAGAGTTGGGAAGATGAATGCTTCTTGTTTCTTTGTGGCACGAACCGACACAGCATGAAATTAAGGGGGTAATTGATATATGGTTAGCCTACACCTCCCGGCGGCAATGTGTGCCAAAAAATCCACTAGCCCACTTTGCTTTTCGAACTTATGCATGTAAGGCAGTGGAATCACTCAAGAGCATGGATTAGTTCACTCGCCTTGAGACAGTCTTAATATACTTGACCTTTTCTTACAACTAATCTTTCTGCTTACTTTGTCAATAGTTACTTTCCCTGGGGCTCCTCTGACTGCAATATTATCTCAGTAACTTGTCTGGTCACTCCATTAAGGTCTGTTTGCCCTCCCAAGAAGCTGAGTCTGTTGGATTTGGGACTTTGGATTGGAAGACTATTCGGCAAGCTTTTATCAGCTTTACCTGGGATGATGATAACTTCCATGCCTGAAGGCCATCTGAGTCTGCCTCGAACATTACAGACGTCATTTTCTCAGGCTTGGCAGCAAACATTCCAACCTATTACTCTTAGACATGTACGAAAAATGCCTTGGTTTAATCAGGCGTATTCTAATGGTGGCCACAAGAAATGGCTTCATGAGGGTCCCAGTGCCAACTTACAGCTGTTTCTCATTCAACGTATCTCCATGCCCAGAATCCAGCTGCCTGTTTTTCGTCTTGTGAAAAAAAAAAAAATGTATATATATAATTCATTCCAAATGCTCTGAACTCTCTAAGTTAGCTTCCTTATACTCCCCCTGACACCTTGCCAAAAACCTATCTAATAAAATTTGCTTCTTCCTCCTTCTCGTCTTTTTTCTGCTGTGGTGGCTCTGTGGCTGTTTCCTCTGCAGATAAGGCAGAACTCTGTATCCAACTCTCTCCTCTAATTATACTTTGGATGTTTCAGGTGTTATCCCTCCATCCCCTTCCTCCTCTAATATTCTCATACCTGTCATAAAAATTTCTTCAAGCAATGTAGTACATTCTGCCTTCGTTGTCACCAGTACTAATAAGGTACACGAGCCTGATAGGGTCACTTTTGCTGTTCTCAAGACTAGTTCTTCCATACTGACATCCTGCCTAGGAAAACTTTTTTGCCTTCGTCTGTCAGCCTGTTCCTTTCTTTCTAGCTGTAAGTCTGCTTTCGTTCAGTCTGTCCTTAAAACGGGTAACAGCTCTCAATCCTGTCACCAAGCTGCTTTAGTACCTGGTATCTCTGAAGTTTCTATTTTCCATTAACCCTGCTCAGGGAGATGTTGGTGCGTGTTGTATAGCAGGTAGACGTGGGTCTCTCAGACCCAAAAATATAAAAATTGGTGAAAAATCGTTGTTTCCTTTATTCCAGTCCTGAAAATAGAGTAACATATTTAACGTTTCCGCAACACAAACATGTAAAAAAATTAAGTTCTTGTCTTTATAGATTTTTTAAAAAATTTTGAAAAAAACAATAGAAAAAAGAGTAAATAAATTTTGGCTTTCTATAAGAACATAAAAAAAAATCTGAATAGTTTCTTGAGTGGTCCCAAAGCTTGGTATGGGATGGTGCATCATGATGTGAAGAGGGGCTGCCAGACACAGCATTCATATCTGCAGTCTGGGAGAACAGAATATCTCACACACCTCAGGCAGATATGGGTCTCACATACCCAGCTTACTGTATATTCACATACTGCACCTTTATACTGAGGAAACGGAGAGAGAGCTTGAAGTAACTCCTTCATCCCTTGCATGGATACACAAAGTTAGGAAGCTACTGAGAACAGGGCTCCCGCGTATTTAGAAGCTAATGAACTAGAAAATGGGACGGGGGGGGGGGGCTCTCAGACCCACCTCTACCCGAGCAGGGTTTGCAGGATGATTTTGAGACACATTTTCTCACATAACCATTTTTTTCCCCGCCACTATGGGTTCTGCCAGAGACGCTCCATTTTATTATCTTTTTACCTTCGTTTCTGACTTGTGTTCATCACCCTTCAGAGAATTTGATGAAGCCAATGCCATTGCACTTGGCGTTTTTCGCGGTTTTGACAGTCTGGCAAAAATCCTAAATATCTTAATTGCCCTCAAGCGGTTTTTGTCCTGTTTGTGTTTTCATCTGTAGCTGACAATTGTAGACGACCACTGTTCTTCTAAAGCTGTCAATGGTGGTTTACCTCAGGGTTCTCTCCTGTCACAAACTCTTTCCCTTCTGTTCATCAGTGATTATCTGATCTATACAGCTAGCACTATCTCCTCATGATGACGCCATCCTTCACATTTGCACCTGCTTATCATAGCGCTCATTACAGAAGTTACATCATTAATCACAGGATGAGGATATAATTCATCGGGTTCTCGTCTTGGCTATTTTTTTCTGTTATGCTAAAAGTAACTCATTGTACCTTATGCATTAAAAGTCCGATACCTACGTCTTTCAATCTACATAAATCTTCCACATGAATATCCTCTAATATTCAGCAGTACACAGCTAAATCCTTCATCTTTTCTGAGTACCCTTGGGATATCTTATTCTCAAGACCGATTGTGGAAATGGCGCAATCTCTCTCGCAAATTCTGCCTACAAAAGGTGGGGTTGTTAAGCCGACTCTGTGCCATTTATACACCAACGTGGCTGTTGACTCTGTACAGAGGTTGTATTCGCCGTTGGGTGCAATAGAGTTCTCATGTGTAGGGAGGCTCACCACACACAACTCCTCTAGAGGGAATGAAATCAAGGGCTTTCATCCTATTATGTTTGCCCCTTCTTACTATATTCAGACGCTCTCATATCGCCTCACTATTGCATTCAATTTCGGCTTAAGCACGACTAACGCAACTGTTTGATCTTCACGTTATCCACCTTGTTTTTTAGAGTCGCTGAGGGTTGGTTGTTTGACTTGGAGAAGATTCAATTAAATTAACATTGCGGGAGCCCTGCAATGGCAAATGAAGAGAAACAGGAGTGCACTGAAGTCCCGAACCATGCATTTATTTCATCTATACCAGTGGGTACCATGCATGTATGAAAATTGATAATCTTAGGGCCCTGACTCTATTAACGAAGCTCTGAAATGTATGGTTATAAATAAACTGTTATTATGTATACCCACACCTATCTATCTACACATATATAGATAAATAAATTATATATAAAATATCTATCTATCTATCTATCTATCTATCTATCTATCTATATATATATATATATATATATATATATATATATATATATATATATATATATATATATATATATATATATATATATATATATATATATATATAGATATATATATATATATATATATATATATATATATATATCCATCCATCATCCAATCCTACGTTGCCCCATGAGGAGCGTAGGAGCCCGGGGCTAGGCAGTTGGTCCTGACATTTAAGATGAGAGTGACCAACCTCACTCATCCCTGAGTGGCATTACGTGAGCAATCAACCCCAACCACCCCTTGGATATAAACCTTCAGCGGCTCAAACCGATTGGAGCACAACAATTACCCACTCAACCACCAGGCGCCAAAATTTGGTTACATGGTTACCACCCAGCGTAGTAAATAGATTCCTGGTGTACAGGAAACCATTTGGCTTGTCACTCAGTGTAGAGTCACCCATAGACAGAAGAAAGAGGAAAGAATGAAAGACAGAAGAGGGAGTGCAAAGTCACCCGTAGGCAGAAGGACGAGGAAAGAATGAATGAAAGAAAGATAGAAGAAGATGGAAGGAAAGAAGGATGGAGGAGAGGACAGGGCAGACACCCGAGAGCAGCACTACATTGAGTGAGTGGATGGTGAGCGCCTCCACCTACTATATATATATATATACTATATATAAATATATATATATATATATATATATATATATATATATATATATATATATATATATATATATATATATATATATATATATATATATATATATATATATATATATATATATATATATACTATTCTATGTTGTGTCAAAGATTAAAATAAAACTTAAGAGAAACGTTAATGGTAATTGTGCAGGAGGTAATAATTATGATTTGGATGAGCTGAGAAGTGATGAGAGCACGAAGGAAAAGTTTCGGTGGGAATGTAGGAACAGGTTTCTAGTCCTGCAGACTTTGATGGAATCTGAAGACAATGATATTAATCAAATGTGGAGAGAGGTAAAAGAGGTTTTGCATGAGAGTGCTAAGGTTACTATTAAGAAAAAGGGAAAAGCGAGAAGGAAAAAGTGGATGTCAGATGAAACATGGAATGCAATTCAGAAAAGGAAAGAGGCTAAGTTAAGAAGTGAAGAACAACATGTTGATGGCCAGGTAGTTGAAGTACTTAGAGCAAAGTACTGGAGTTTACATTCTGAAGTAAAAAGACTCGTTAGACGTGATAAGAGGAGGTTATATGATGAAAAGGTGACAGAGACAGAAATTAAATTAAGTACAAATGACGGTCAGAGCACAAGAGCAGCGTATCAGGCCATAAAGGAGTTAACTGGGACTGACAAGAGAAGGAAGGAAATACCTGTACGAGATAGAAATGGTAATTTGATGACTAAAGATTTGGATATAAAAGGACGGTGGAAAGAGCACTTTGAATCTGTTCTAAATAGACCAATCCCAGCTGAAGAGGGCATTTTGCCAGCCGAGAGAGATTTGCAGATAGAAACAGGGGATATAACTTTGGAAGAGGTAGCAAAATCTATAAAGGAGTTAAAGAATTTTAAGGTCCCAGGAGAGGATGGAATATTCCCTGAAATGCTTAAGGTGGAAAATGACGAGTTGATGAATGCGCTTTTGAAACTTTTTAATGTGGCTTGGGATAATGGTGGAATTTCAGAAGAGTGGAACAATGGAGTGATTATAAAAATACCAAAAAAGGGAGATTTAAGTGTGTGCGGCAATTGGAGGGGGATAACTTTGACACCTGTAGTTGCAAAAGTCTTTTCCAAAAACTTGTTGAACAGAATAGAGCCAGTAATTGATAAAATTTTAAGAGAAGAACAAGCGGGATTTAGAAAGGGTCGAGGTTGTAATGATCAGATTTTTATTGTAAGGCATCTAATGCAACAAGCTAATGAGATGAAAATGCCACTTAGTATGTGTTTTGTGGATTTTGAAAAGGCGTTTGATAGTGTTTCACGTGGAGCTATATTGAAAATTATGTGATTCTATGGTATACCAGAAAAGTTTGTAAATATTATTAGAAGCCTGCATGAAGGTACTTTCTGTAAGGTAAAGGTGGGTGGTTCTTTGAGTGATCCATTTCAAGTTAGGTCAGGAGTGATTCACGGAGGAGTTTTTTCGCCATTGCTGTTTGTTTTGGTTATGGATTATGTTATGTTATGAAAAAGATTGTAAGGAGAACAGGTGCAGGAATTAACTGGAAAGAAAATAAGAAGCTGATAGATTTGGACTATGCTGATGATATTGTACTGCTTTGTTGAAGTATTTACCAGATGCAGAGGGTGCTTGATTGTCTGGTGGAGGAAGGAGAAAAAGTGGGATTGGTAATTAACCGTGGAAAGACTGAAATTGTTAATATGAACGTGGAGAACCAAATCGATTGTGTAATTGGGAATAATTTGGTGAAGAATGTAGAAAACTTTAAATATCTGGGAACGATTGTATCATCTAATGGATCATTAAACAATGAAATTGAGGACAGGATTAGACAAATCTGTATGGAATAATAATATGCTTTCGGTACATACTAAAGTCAAAATTTACAAGTCCATAGTTAGACCAATTTTAATTTATGGGCATGAGTCATGTTACAGTACAATTGCAACAGATCAGAAAGTATTAGGATTTGAGAATAAAATACTGAGAAGGATTCTTGGGGTAAAGTGGCAAGACAGAGTTACAAATGCAAGTGTAAGGGATATTACGAGAGTGGAACCAGTTAATGAATATGTGAGACTGTCTCGCTGGAAGTGGCTGGGGCACATATACAGAAAAGAAGGTAGTTTAAAACAGGATGTGCTAGAGTGGACTGCCAGAGGAAGAAGAGGTAGAGGTAGGCCGAGGGAAACCTGGTTGAGGACAATGAAAAAAGAAGCAGGAGAGGAGTGTTGGTGGTTCCTGAAGGAGATGGCAAAAGACAAATATTGGTGGAGAGAGTTCATTAAGGCCCTATGCATCCCGTGGGGTGCCACAGAAAATGATATATATATATATATATATATATATATATATATATATATATATATATATATATATATATATATATATATATATATATATATATATATATATATATATATATATATATATATATGTAAATATATATATACCTGTACTGACCATTACGGAGGTTATTCTCTCGGGCACGGAAACATACATTCCTATCTCATATCATTTCTCAAGGCAAGAAAGCCTTGGTTTAATCACCCTTGTTCTAATGCTGTCCGCAACAAGGAGAGGGCCTATAAAAGGTACTGGAGCCAACCCACCCCTGAATCACATCTTTTTTATGTTTCTGCCCGATCCGTGATAAGTCTGTTCTTCGCTCTGTTAAAAATAATTTCGTCCATACTAAATGCTCTCAACTCTCCCACTCGAATTCTTCCAGCTCCGTTTGGCACCTTGCCAAAAACCTTTCTAACAACTTTACTTCATCATCCTTCCCTCCTCTTTTCCACTCTGATGACTCTGTAGCTATTTCTTCTACTGATAAAGCAGATTTCTTCGCTCAGACTTTCTCCTCCAATTCCACCTTAGACGATTCCGGTGCTCTTCCTCCCTCACTTCCCCCCTATGACTTCCTCATGGCTGACATTAAAAATTCTTCAGCTGATGTATTTTCTGCCATCACTGGCCTCAATACTAACAAGGCATATGGGCCTGATGGAGTCCCTCCTCTTGTCCTCAGGAACTGTGCTTCTATGCTTACATCCTGCCTAGGTAAACTCTTTCGTCTTGCCTTTCAACTTGTACCTTTCCTTCTTGCTGGAAGTTTGCTCTCATTCAGACAGTCCCAAGGAAGGGTGACCATTCTCAACTCTCTAACTATCGTCCAAATGCTTTAACATCCTGTGTCTCAAAAGTTTTTGAGTCTATTCTTAACAGAAAAATTTTAAGCATCTTTCCTATCAAAACCTTCTTTCTGATCGTCAGTATCGGTTCCGTCAGGGACCCTCCGCTGGTGATCTTCTCACCTACCTTTCAGACTCCTGGTCATCCTCCTTTCGAGACTTTGGCGAAAGCTTTGCCATTGCACTTGACATCTCAAAGGCTTGCGATCGAGACTGGAATAAATCTTTAATTTGCAAACTACTCTCTAACTGTTTCTGTCCTTCTATCTCTGCCGTCATCTACAACTTCCTTTCTGGTCGTTCTATAGCCGCTGTTGTAGACGGCCATCGCTCTTCTTCTAGATGTATCAACAGTGGTTTTCCTCAGGGTTCTGTCCTATCACCAACTCTCTTCCTTTTATTCATCGATGATCTTCTAAGCTGTACATCTAACCCTATCCACTCATATGCTGATGATTCCACCCATCACCTTTCCATTTGGTTCCCGCAACGTCCATCCCAGCAGTTGCTTCAACAAACAAGGGATGAGGCTATGGCACTCCTAATGTCTGACCTGGCTCATATGTCTGACTGAGGTAAAAATAATCATGTTGTTTTATATTGCATCAAAGACCCAGTTTTTACACCAATCAACTCGACAAAATCTTCCACAGGAGTACCCACTAAAGTTTAATAATATCCAGCTCAATCCATCATCATCCTTGAACATGCTTGGCGTTTCATTCACTCAGGATTAATCTTGGAAAGATCATATTACTTCTTTGGTAAAATCTGTTTCCAAGAGAATAGGTGTGCTAAGCCGACTCCGTACTCTCTTTACCCCTGCACAGTTGCTGACTTTATACACGGGATTTAGTCGCCTCTGTATGGAGTACAACTCTCATCTGTGGGGAGGCTCCCCACATACAGCTCTTCTTAATAGGGTGGAGTCAAAGACATTTCGTCTCATTAACTCTGCTCCTCTTACTAGATTCCTTCAACCTCTGTCTCTTCGCCGCACTGTTGCCTCTTTATCTCCTTTCTATCGTTACCTCCGTGGTCACTGCTCCTCCGAATTGTCTGCTTGCATCCCTCCACCTTTAGGACAGGTGAATAGCACCCGTCTAGTAATAAACTCTCATCCCTTTTCTGTACAACTCTCTAATGCAAGAGGTAACAGTTACTCCCAGTCCTTCATTTATGCAACAGGTCAACTCTGGAACTGTCTCCCTCTGTCTGTATTTCCTACTTTCTATGATCTCTAGTTTTTCAAACGCAGTGTGTCCAGGTGTTGGGTTTCCATATTATAATTGCAAATCATAATAGATAGATAGATAAATAGATAGACAGAGAGACAGATAGAAGCAGGGAGTCAGATGATGAGAAGGTATTGTGTCTGCGAGAATCGAGCAATGCTAAACATGCTTACACACTCTTAACTCAAGGAATGCTTATTAGGCACATGACAGCGCCTAGTGACCATACACACACATACACACATACTCACACACAGGCTTCTAGAACTTTCCACTCACAAGGAACACACGTGATACAACCCCTGCTACACCAGAATTTAGGAAAGAGAGCTTAGAAGGAGGTTAGCCACAGAACAGGCAGGAGAGAAGGAGACAGGCCTTAGAAGAGACAGGTCGCAGGGAGAAGGGCTTGGTAACTTGAGAGAGAGACAGAGAGAGCGAGACAGAGAGATAGCTAGCGGGACTGTACTTTATACTCCGCTCTGTGTGAGAGACTTGTTAATATTTCCAAGACAAATAAAAATAGTCCCATACTATTCTTTACCTCTCCTGTCACTACATGACAAATGGGAAAGAAGATTATCTACTACAAGCTACTCCAGTATAATAACCGCTCGTCCACAAGTCTAATATATATATATATATAAGTCAACCACAAAGGAACCACAAAGTCTTTCATGACACAGGCATCTGGAAATGAACGCATCTTGAATTTGGCTCTCTTTTGTATTGTTTTTGTCTTTTTCTTGGAGGGAACTGTTTTGTGGGCTCCTAGCCTTTGGTATATATATATATATATATATATATACCTCTCCTCCATCCTTCTTTCCTTCCATCTTCTCCTATCTTTCTTTCCTTCATTCTTTCCTTGTTCTTCTGCCTACTGGCGACTTTACATTCCCTCTTCTCTCTTCCATTCCTTCATTCCTTCCTCTTCCTTCTGCCTATGGGTGACTCTACACTGAGTGACAAGCCAACTGGTTTCCTGTACACCAAGAAACTATTTACTACGCTGGGTGGTAACCATATAACCAAATTTTGGCGCCTGGTGATTGAATGGGTAATTATTGTGCTCCAATCGGATTGAGCCGGTGAAGGTTTATATCCATGGGATGGTTGGGGTTGATTGCTCACGTAATGCCACTCAGGGATGAGTGAGGTTGGTCACTTTCATCTTAAATGTCAGGACCAACTGCCTAGCCCCGGGCTCCTACGCTCCTCATGGGGCAACATAGGATTGGATGATGGATGGATGGATGGATATATATACAGCTAGTAGGTCTTTCTAGTGTGTTTGCACCTATTTAGTTTGGTCTTACTAGGTCTAAGCAGTTCTCAAGCATGCTCATCACTGCAAGATAGCACTCCAAGAGCAGGATATATATATATCTAAATACTCGTATATAAGTACATTTGAGAGAGAGAGAGAGAGAGAGAGAGAGAGAGAGAGAGAGAGAGAGAGAGAGAGAGAGAGAGAGAGAGAGAGATACATAGGTAGGTAGGTAGATAGACAGATAGATAGATAGGTAGGTAGAGTGACAGATGGATAGGCAGATAGATAGATAGATAGATAGACATATAGATAGATAGACAAATTTATCTATATCATTATTACACTATTAAGAACTTGAGTTTTTCATCAACGTATTAAGCAAGGAAAAAGTATAGGGTTCCCATTTTCAATAAATACTAAATACGTCCCTGACCTGATTTCCACTTGCACGGGCATACAGGTGACGCTGGCAGGACGAGACTGTCAAGCTTAGGAACTTTGCTTGCCTTATCCTCTGAATCCTTCGACAATACCTTCTCGTTCCTGCTGCTGAAATTTTGCATTTTCATCTTTCAGTCAATGGTATTTCCCTGTATTTTATTTTTGCTGTGTGCAAAGTGCTACAATGGTTAAAATGTTATGATCATTTCCAGGAGCTGTTTCCTAGGAAGTATACAAAGATATACTCAGCAGGGTTCAAAGGATTCGTGTGTACATATCCCATTCATTCCCCACTCCGCCACATTTTTCTTTTTTTTTTGGGGGGGGGGGGGGGGGAGGAGAAGGGGAGCTGCTACATTACTAGCAACATCTAAGTAGATGACTGCAGTCGTAATAATGTATAAAGGTAGAGTGAAAGTCAGTAAACATGGACGTACTGTCGAAAATATGGCAGTTTGTTGTGGTGCCATGTGCGTTTGTTCAAATTCAAGAGTCCCATTAATTAACACACACACACACACACACACACACACACACACACACACACACACCCACATACTAACATTATAATCTCTCTCTCTCTCTCTCTCTCTCTCTCTCTCTCTCTCTCTCTAATATATATATATATATATATATATATTGTTACGGAACAGAGAAAGACAATGTACACTCCAAGTGAGAACACCAAAAATCACTACAGTCCCGCAAAGTTCCAGGTTCAAAACAAAAGAGTTAGGCAAAATTACAAGTCAAAGTTTAATGCACAAACTAACAACAAAACATTCAGGACTCATAAAGATAATGTAATGGCAAATAAACAGGTTAAATATATGGTTAACTGCAATAGCCTCTACCAACACGAAATTAGCAAGAGCAAACCCATCCAAGTCAGCCCTGATAAAATGAGATACTAGATAATACTCAGTGAATGCCAGATAAATTATTACAGATACAAACTATTATCAAAAATGACTAACAAAGAACCCTACATAAATTACAAACTTCACTAGGCCTACAAATTAAACTTATGCTACACAGTACAAGAAAAAATGCAACAACAGTTATACTCAAATTACACACAGCTGCTAGATGTTTGGAGATTTCTTGAGCACTCACAATAATAATAATTGTACAGGGGAGGACAGAGATGTGAACAAAATGAGGAGCAGATCTAAGTGGCAATGATGCAGAGACTGAGCTCATTATATAGGGGCTGGCAGAGCCTGATACAACTTGTAAGAGGGACGCGCAAATGAAAGCCATGGGGACATAGAGTTCACAATCCCGCTCTGGACAACAGAAAGGACGACTTACTCTACTATAACGGTAGAAGGGGGGGACTGAGGCAGAACACGCTCGTGATCAAACATGCAGCAACTGTGCGTTAAAATTACACAAAGGATGATGAAATCATAGGCTATGTAACACCTCCCCACAAAGAAAAAAGAAATTTACAAAGGAAATTTCTTATTACTCTAAAACAATCTGTATATGGCACTACAGACCATGCAAAAGTCTTTCCTAATGTTACAAAACATGAGATCTCCCTAGCACGTTCAGTCATAGGTACTTGCCAGTATCCCTTTAACAAATCAAACTTACTTATGTACCTAGCCTTTCCGATCTTGTCTATCAATCTTCCACACGAGGGAGAGGGTAAGTGTCTGTTTTGGTTATCTGATTAACACGTCTGTAGTCGATGCAAAACCTCTGTGACCCACCTGGCTTAGGGACTAGAGTGACAGGAGAACTCCATTCGCTCTGACAGGGCTCAATCATCTTGTGGTCCAACAGGTAGCCAAGCTCCTTCTGGATGAGAGGAACTTTCACTGGGTTCACACGGTAAGAAGGCAATTTAATTGGCTTTGCGTCTTCAACATCGACATCATGCATCAACACAGTGGTTCTTCCTGGAGTAGCACGGAACACTTGCGGGTACTCCTGCAGTAATGCCGAAAACTCCTGCCTTTCCTTGGGTGGTAGATGAGAAAGCTTAGTCTGGAGATCATTCATGATATCAGGATTCTTCCCCAAACTATCACTCAGGCTCATACTGCATGGGAGAGCTTCACTTGCAGACTCGGGTGGAACAGCTACAGTGCAGACTGGATTATTTTCGTCCCGCCTGTGATATAACTTTAGCATGTTGATGTGACATAGTTGCTTGCTCTTTCTATGATCTGGTGTGGCGATGACATAGCTGACATCACTGAGTTTCTTCTCCACGAAATAAGGGCCACTAAACTTGGCTTGAAGAGGTTGCCCATGAACTGGTAGCAGAATCAAAACCTGATCTCCTGGCTGAAAGTGGCGTAACCTGGACTTCTTGTCATACCAAGTCTTCATCTTCTCCTAAGCAGCTCCTAAATTCTCTCTCGCCAGCTGTAAAGCAGTGGACAGCCGTTCTTTGAACTTCATCACATACTCCAGCAGGTTGACGTCATCTTCCTCCGACAGCCAGCATTCCTTGAGTAACTTAAGGGGTCCTCTTACTTCATGGCCAAACAGTAGTTCAAAAGGTGAGAAGCCCAGTGATTCATTTGGAGATTCTCTTGCAGCAAACACAACGAATGGAAGACCTTTATCCCAGTCTTTCTGATGTTCCAAACAGTATTTCTTGAGCATCGATTTGAGTGTTTGATGATATCTCTCCAACGCTCCTTGGGTCTGGGGATGGTAAGCTGAAGACGTGATCTGGGTGATGCCCAACTCTTTCAGAGACTGCTTGAAAACATTTGACATGAAATTACTTCCCCGGTCTGACTGTACCTCCTTGGGCAGACCAAACTTTGTGAAGAACCCTAGCATTTCCTTAACCACGTTCTTTGCTGAGATATTTCTAAGTGGAATGGCTTCAGGATAACGAGTAGCCATATCAATCATGGTCAACACATAAGAAAATCCTGAAGAAGTCTTAGGAAGAGGGCCCACAATATCCACCAACACACGGGTGAAAGGCGCCTCAAAAGGAGGAATGGGAACTAGAGGTGCAACCTTTTCGGTCTGATTACACTTCCCCACAACTTGACAGGTGTGACAAGACTTACAATACCAGGAAACATCCCTGAAGATACCTGGCCAGTAGAAGTGTTTCAAAATGCGTGCCACAGTCTTCCTCACTCCAAGGTGTCCTGCCAAACTGGAATCATGAGCCACTCTAATGATATCCTGCCTACAAACACGAGGGATGACAACTTGATGTACAACCTCCCATTCACAGTCGGCTGATGCTGTTGGGGGTCTCCACTTCCTCATAAGTACTCCTGACTTTACATAATAACAAGTAGGAGCACCAGCTGACTCTTCCTCACTGCAAGCAGAGTTAGCTAGACCTTTCAACTCAGGGTCAGCAACCTGCAACTCAACCAACTCTTGACGAGACAAATTATCAACACTACGGGGTACTGCCTCATCTGGTGAGTGGTCCAAATTAGCAAGAAAAGTGTCAGCTAAGATAACATCATCATCATCATTATCCTCTAAATCACCAGTAACTTTAGACTTAGCCCTAGTGACAGCACATGCAGGGAACACATCAGGGACATCACAATCCTGGGCCGCAGCCACTGGCTTACTAGACAACTGAGGAGCTGGACACACTTGACTTCCACCAATATCATTTCCAAGTAAGAAAGTTACACCTGACCTTGGGAGTGTCTCAACCAACCCAACCATAACAGAACCATTAACAAAACCAGACTCTAAATTCACTCTACACAGAGGGACAGAGAAGTAATTATTCCCTACACCTTGTAAGATTACAGTTTCATCAGAGGAATTAACATTAGAGCCTAGAACACTGGTCAGCATAAGGGATTGGCAAGCACCTGTATCACGATATATTTTAACTGATTTCCTGTCATTACTGTCCAGAGGACTGACAAAACCATCAGACAGGAAATTAGCACATGAACTCTTGAGAGTGTCACCCACGTTACTGCTCAAAAGAGGAGCTCCATCATGAGAATTTAAGTTACCCCTCAAAGCAGGTTCAGTTAACTCAGTTAAAGAATTCTGGGAACTCTCAAGAGTGGACACTAGACCAATTGACTGAATATTTAAAGACTCCTTTTTGTTCACATCACGCTGTCTCCTGAAACATCTCTCCGTAGTATGACCAAGCTTACTACAATAAGTACATTTACTTTTCTGAAATCTAGAGGTGAAGCTGGTATTTACTTCCTGAGAAACATCATCCTTATTCTCTTTCCTGTTACCTGTACTCTGAGTAGAGGCAACGTACTGACTCTCAGCTTTCCTTTTTCCTCTAAAATATCTCTTGTGAGTGAGAACATATTCATCAGCTAAAACTGCAGCATCAGACAAATTATCTATCCTTCTCTCATCAAGATATAGGCTTACATCTTTACTAATACACCTTTTGAAGTCCTCCAGCAAAATCATCGGCTTAAATTTGTCAAAATCAGAATCCACATTCTTAGAATTTAACCACTGCTCTAACAAATCTTCTTTGATTCTTGCATACTCAACATGGGATTGCTTATCTTGCTTGTAAGTTGTCCTAAATTTTACTCTATAGGCTTCAGGAACAAGCTCATAGGCCTTAAGAATCAAGCTCTTAACTACATCATAATTATCAGACTGATCCTGAGGCAAAGATGCATAAGTTACTTGAGCTTTACCGGTGAGAACAGTTTGAAGGAGTACTGGCCAATACTCCTTAGGCCAATTAAAACCTGTAGCTACCCTCTCAAACAACTGAAAATACTTTGTTAAATCAGATTCATTAAAAGGAGGGACAAGTTTAACATTTTTAGCCACATCAAAATCATCAGAGCTAGATGATCCAGTTCCACCTTGTTTCATGCGATACTCATGGTCTGCCTGAATCCTAGCAATTTCAACTTGTGCCTCAACCTCCCTAGCACGGGCCTCCTGCAGGGCTAGCTGTAACTTAGCTAATTCAATCTGCGTTTGCTCATTTGGAGGAGTTACATTAAACAAGCTTTCATTAATCATGTCAACAATCTGATCTTTAGACTGATGAGAGCGAACAACAAATCCCAATTGTTGAGCAACAATCTTAAGTTCATTCTTTGTTCTGTTTTCTATATCACACACTGTTTGCACATTTGACAAAAAGTCCTTGGCTTCATCAAGTGTAGTAATAGTAGACATAATTAATAAGAAACAGTCACAAAATATCAAGCAATATCCTTATGATAATATCCTGAATATCCTGATATGAGGTCGCCAAATTTATGTTACGGAACAGAGAAAGACAATGTACACTCCAAGTGAGAACACCAAAAATCACTACAGTCCCGCAAAGTTCCAGGTTCAAAACAAAAGAGTTAGGCAAAATTACAAGTCAAAGTTTAATGCACAAACTAACAACAAAACATTCAGGACTCATAAAGATAATGTAATGGCAAATAAACAGGTTAAATATATGGTTAACTGCAATAGCCTCTACCAACACGAAATTAGCAAGAGCAAACCCATCCAAGTCAGCCCTGATAAAATGAGATACCAGATAATACTCAGTGAATGCCAGATAAATTATTACAGATACAAACTATTATCAAAAATGACTAACAAAGAACCCTACATAAATTACAAACTTCACTAGGCCTACAAATTAAACTTATGCTACACAGTACAAGAAAAAATGCAACAACAGTTATACTCAAATTACACACAGCTGCTAGATGTTTGGAGATTTCTTGAGCACTCACAATAATAATAATTGTACAGGGGAGGACAGAGATGTGAACAAAATGAGGAGCAGATCTAAGTGGCAATGATGCAGAGACTGAGCTCATTATATAGGGGCTGGCAGAGCCTGATACAACTTGTAAGAGGGACGCGCAAATGAAAGCCATGGGGACATAGAGTTCACAATCCCGCTCTGGACAACAGAAAGGACGACTTACTCTACTATAACGGTAGAAGGGGGGGACTGAGGCAGAACACGCTCGTGATCAAACATGCAGCAACTGTGCGTTAAAATTACACAAAGGATGATGAAATCATAGGCTATGTAACAATATATATGAGCCTCTGTGGTACAGTGGTAGAGTGTGCGTTTCGCACGCTTGTGGACGAGGGTTCGGCTCCCGCCAGAGTTGTAAAAACTTTGGGAATCGTTCACGGAGCCACTTGCTGCTTTGGCGGACATAAGGGGTGCTGTGGTTGAACCAGTGTCGCATACTAGTATGCTTGCACCCAATCGGCTTAAGGCGGGCCGATTACACTTGGTTCACAGACTACACACACATCCAAAGCCACTACAACACTACAATTACACTTACAGGCACTTCTCACCTTACACATAGTCTCTACCAGACAGCCTAAGCCAGTGGGTAGAGATACATTGGCTGTATCGTCCCTGCTTCGGTAGGGATAGGCCGGTCCTGCAGTGGACCTAAACGGCTGATGATGATGATGAAATATATATATATATATATATATATATATATATATATATATATATATATATATATATATATATATATTTACACACACATACATAAGAGGCTGGATCCCACTGCTACCTGGCGCGTCCCCGGGTGGTGGATAGGGGAAGGCCTTCCAGATAATCGAGATAATGTCGTAGATGGCGCGGGCCATGGGACCCCCTATAGGGCTCCCTCTACTATACTGAATAAGATGGCACAAAAATTACATCTCACAAGAAACTATGTGGCAGGGAGGTGAGATTATTTGCCACAATCCCCTCAACCAAACATGAATTCTACTGTTAATGTTTCACAGGCGTTCCTGTTGCATCATCTTCTAGTAAAGGTTAAATCGCACTGCCTCCTGTGCTTATGGGCAGTGTGCCACCGAAAGTGACTAGGCACTGCGTCGGCAAATCAGAGACCGTGACATTAAACAAACTTAAATCCGTTAAGATCTACTTATACAATGTCAGAATCCTCGCAGAAGGTTTCAGACTTGATAAGTTAATGACTGACTTAGAAAACATTAGTAGAGATATTGGAGGTCTGAGTGAGATCCACAGAAATGAGAGAAAAAAAAAATCAGCTCCAAGACAGCAACCACTTATTTTACTACAGAGGAAGGCAAAATGAAAGAGTTTGTGGTTTAATGTTTCTAATTAACAGAAATTTTGTAGAGAATACTGTTAAACTCAGCAGTGTATCTGACAGAGTAGCATGGATTGTACTTAGACAAGGCAAAAGATACACCCTGAAAGCAATGCAGGTATATGCACCGGCTTCTTAAAGGTCAGATGAAGAAATAGAAACATTCTATGACGACATCTCCCAGATTATGGAAGAAGAAAAGACCGGATATACCATACTAATAAAAAAATTCAACGAACACGTTAGCAAATCGAAACATGGAATAACATGTATGGGAAAACTTGGAGAGAAAGCAAGGAATGTCAGAGGTGAAATGAAAGCAAATTTCCTTGAACGGTTTAACATGATAATAGTGGGAAAAAAATCGCAAAAGAACAGGGAGAAAATGGACGTGGAGATGTCGGAATGAAGAAACAATGAATGAAGCTGACATCATTATAGCAGGTAAGAGTAATACGATCATAAATGCCACCGTTATCAACAAAGTAATTATAGGAGGTAACCATAGAATGGTTGGCTGGCCAGCCAGTTTCTACTTCAGAAACGAAAGAAAGAAGCTGATAAAATATAAAAAGATATACTCAATAAAAGTTTATGTGCCAAAACAATGCAGCCTTTCAGTTCGAAATAACGAACAGATTTCAGGCCCCAAGTTAAGCTGAGTGTGACACTGGTTAGTTCAAAGACGGACTAACAAATATGCTAAGAGAATCAGCGGAAGCAGTACGGAAAACTAATACAACCAAAACCAACAAGTATTGAAAAATTACCCTCGATATGCTGAAAAGAAAATTGAGATGAGAATAAAAACTAGGAAAGATGAAAAATACAGAGCAGAATTAAATAAGCATTTCAGCAAGTGACAGAGAACAAAAAAGAAAGAGAAACATTGATCAGAAAAAAGAAGCCATCAAAAGAAGAAAAATTCTAAAACAGCTGCACAGTAAAATGACACCAGGAAATCAACAAATAATGTTATTCATATACAACAACAATGATGACATTAAATACAGGGATAGGATGGAGAAGACAGTTGAGGAAATTTATAGAGCAATGTATGCATTAAAGACAATAGTACCACCAGCTAACTTTTCAGTTGAAACATGTGGAATAACAGAGGTAACACCAGATGAAATAAACATTTCTCTTAAAAGTATGAAAAGAGGGATGGCCCCAAGAGAAGATGGAATAGTAGCAGGTTTACTGTCAGATGCAGGAGTAGAAGTACAAAACAGGCTCGCTCACTTATTTACTTAGTGTATAAAAAAAAAAAAAAAATTCTCAAAACATGGTGAAATGCAATAGTTATTTTTGTTCTACATAAAAGGGGGCTAAAATGATCTTAGTAACTATCGACCCATTAGCTCATTATAAGTCATTTACAAACACTTCACTAAAGTCCTTACGAACAGTATAACAACAAATTTGTAAGAAAACCATCCTCGTGAACAGGCAGGATTCGGAAGCGGGTATTCGACTACTGATCACCTATACACAATGAATCAGCTAACTGAGAAAACTATCTATCTATCTATATACCTAGGCTGCTTCCCCCAAGGAAAGGGAGGTAGCCGAGACAGGACGACATACTCTCCATTTACTCATCCATTCAAACACATTCGTTCACATCTTAGCCCCAAAGGGGAGAACGGACAGATCCTCACCGCACCACACCGCACAAGGGTCAACTGCGCAATGCAATCAGTGACATCCGCAGCAGGGCCCGACAGCAGAACTGATTTACCCCTGCCACATCATAACAGACCCATCCCCTTACCCGCACCTGACCTGACTAGCTGATCAGACCAAATGCGCGAGAATATCCCCTCAGGGCTGCGTCATCACTTATTCATTCACAACTTCTCTCCATTTATTTCTGTCATGCACAGCCACTCTTCCTTGCTCAACAGACATCCCTCTCGCATCCAGCGCTCTCTTCACACTGTCCATCCATCCTATTCGTGGTCTTTCTCTCAGCCTTACACCTCTCACATCAGATCTAGTTATCTTTTTCACCAATCGCTCATTATCCATTCTCTCCATATGCCCAAACCATCGCAACACCCTCTGCTCAACTCTACCAGCCATCTCCCGAACAACTCCAGTTCTCCTTCGCACTTCATCATTTCGCACCCGATCCATACGCGTCACTCCACACATACTCCTCAGACACCTCATCTCCATTACATTCAAACTTTTCCTCTCTGCTACACCCATATTCCATGTTTCAGCCCCATATAATGCAGTTGGTACCACAACACCCTCATACAGCCTTCTCTTTACATCCATTCTAAGCGAACGACATTTAAACACTTTTTTCATTCCTCCCAGCACTACAGATTATTATAAACCACTGTGCTTAAGAACCTTATTGTGAAAATGCTCTCGACTCAGCGGAGAAATAGGAATTATAAACTCATTGCAAGAACAAGGAGTAAATGAGAACATTGCAATACTGCTGGAAAACGTATATGAAGAGAGAACTGTTGCAGTTAAATTACACACTGACTCAGAAAATTTATGACTGAGAAGGGCATGCGTCAGGGGATAGTTTCACAAAATCATTTACAGCATGCCTAGAAAGTATTTTCAGACACCTAGACTGGGAAAACAAAGGAGTGAACATAGATGGAGAAAAACTAAACCACTTAAGATTGCAGATGACATTGTCCTAATCCCGGAAACAGAGGAGACATGGCAAGAAATGTTAAATGACCTGAAAAGAGAAAGTCTCTAAGTAGGGCTAAAGATGAACCGGAGTAAAACTAAAGAAATATTCAATCCAAATCCCAGACACAGAGGAGACATTGCAAGAAATGTTAAATGACCTGAACAGAGAAAGTCTCAAAGTAGGGCTAAAGATGAACCGGAGTAAAACTAAAGAAATGTTCAATCCAAATGCACCAAAGAGTGACATCAGAGTAAGCAAAGAAATTCTTGAAGAAGCCAAGAAGTACAATTCCTTTGGGACAAATACTAAAACTAACGAAAGACTATGTGAACGAAATAGAAAGACGCATTAGAACTGAATAGAAAGCCTTCGGTAAACATAGAGACAACATGAAGAGTAGCTTGCCAATAGGCAACTATGAAACGGAAAGTATAGAATGAATGTTTAATTCCAGCTGTGATGTACAGTTGTGAGACCTGGAAACTAAAAAAACGACGGAAAATCAGCTACTCCGTTCTCAAAGAACACTTGAAAGGTCAGTGTTGGGAATATCTTTTAGAGAAATGAAAAGATCAACTGGGATGAGAGAGCAGACTAAAGTCAAAGATATTATAGAAGTTATAAAAGAACAGAAATGGAGGTGGGCAGGCCATGTAGCAAGAGTAAGGGATAACCGATGAAGCAAGAGGTTGACTGACTGGACTCCAAGAGATTGTAAGCGTAGCAGAAAAAGGTCAGACACGAGGTGAAGAGATGACCTAGCGAGGTTTGCGGAGAAAAAGTGAGAGAGATTGGCTCAGCCGAAGAATTCGTGAAGATGGTTGGGGGAGGCCTTTGTTAAGCAGTGGACTCGCAATGGCTGATGATGATGATGATGTATATAAATAACTGCAGCAGGGAGAGGGATCCAGAAGAAAGAGACCTGACATATCATGACCTCACCTCACCTCACCTCACCTCATGTTGGCTGAACTTATACTCATTCCATAGCATGCCTATTCAAAGAATATTTATCTGGGGCGATACCGCTTTACAATTTAGTTAACAATTTATCACATTTAAAAGTACCATTGCCCAGGTTTACATTATTCTCATGTGTGCCAGAAGTTAACCATAGTTCAGTTGCATTTCTTTCATCAAGGCATTTTGACCTTGCTAGTAGCCAATATTAGAACCTGCCCCATCAATGAGGTGATCATTGGAAGCCTTGATTTGGAATAAGCCACTACTCTGTTGGACCGTCCTTACATTATACTTACGCTGTGAGGTCCTGGTTTCCAAGTCTTTTCCAGATTGTTCTATTAAAATTTATTACGGTTTTTGTATGAAATTTTAGACACAACACCTGATTGCTTGAGGGCCTATTCTTGATGGCGGTTTCCAAGACGGTGCCCTCATACTTGAACCCTACATGTACATAAAATTTTTACTTGTGGTGAAGCCGACAGATCTACAAGTTGTACACCTGTGGGATCTGTTTTATTTCTCCTTCAAGGAAAGTTTGAATATCTGCTCTTCGAGAGCTCTAAGCGATTTTCTTATGAAATACAAAAATGTTCTTCGTTTTAAATTCAAACTTATTCAGTTTGAAATTTTGAGCTTATTTGACATATCATCTGTTGCATCAGTTGATGCATCGGGTAATTTAAACAATTTTCATCGTTGGCCATAAGGAAACTTTTTAATAAAACAATGTCACATATCCTATAAGTTTCAAAGAGTGAAACTTTTAAAAACTGACTGAATAGTTTCACCGCAGGTATGTGAAGATAGTCTCTTCTTGTTTCAATATGAAAACAATATCAAGATCATTTTCATGGAAAGGCAGGACAATTGCTCTTGGGCTGGTTTAGCCAAAAAACCAATGTTCCCTTTCCTGCTGCAGGTGTGTTTATATTTCCTCCACCCTCATGTCTCTGTGTCACTCTGAAGATGTGATGTACAAAAATAGTTACGGTACTGTCTCTCTTATCATTTCGTCTTTGGTCAGTTTATATATCTATATCTATCTATCTATCTATCTATCTATCTATCTATCTATATATATATATATATATATATATATATATATATATATATATATATATATATATATATATATATCAGCCATTTGAGTATCCACTGCAGGACCGGCCTATCCCGACCGAAGTAGGAACGATACAGCCTATGTATCTCTACCAAGTGGCTTAGGCTGTCTGGTAGAGATTGTATGTAGGATGAGAAGTGCTTGTAAGTGTGATTGTAGTCTTGTAGTGGCTTTGGATGTGTGCGTAGGTCTGTGAACCAAGTGTAATCGGCCCGAGCTAGCTGACTGGGTGCAAACATACTTTACAGTATGCGACACTGGTTCAACCACAGCACCCCTGGTGTCCGCCAAAGCAGTGCGTGGCCGGGAGAATGCTTCCAAAGTTTATTACCCTGGCGGGGCGCGAACCCTCGCTCTGCAGTGTACGAAAACGCACACTTTACCACTGTACCACAGAGGCTCCATAGTATATATATATATAGATATATATATATATATATATATATATATATATATATATATATATATATATATATATATATATATATATATATATATATATATATATATATATATATATATATATATATATATATATATATATATATATATATATAATTTACAATATTCTTTTTTGTGGACAAGAAGACCTCAAAAACTGTGAAAGAGAACGACAGAGGATGAGGTGCTTGGAATGAATCTGACTATACAATGAAGAGAATATAAGAAAATGTTTTGGATGAAGGCAAGGAGAGTTAAACAGAGTGATAAAGTAGTGGGAGAGTGAAAGATAAAAATGGTAGATTGATAGTGGAAAAAGGAAAAAAGTGAGCAGACGGAGAGAACACGTTATAGAATTGTTCAATGTAGGGAATGAAAGTAAGGCGAGATTAATTGGCTGGGGAATTGCTGGGAGAAGGAGGCAGGTGAAAAGGGAGGAAGAGATCAGCAGAATGGAAGTACTGGAATCAGTGAAGAGAGGCAAAATGGGGAAAGCCCAAGGAATTCATAAAGTGTGTGGCGAAATGACGCAGCACGGGGGAGAGAGTACCAGAATGGTTACCTATGGAAGATGTGCAGATTGGCCTGGGAGGATAGTATAGTCCCGGAGGATTGGAAGTCAGATATAATTATTCTCCTGTGACAAAGGATTAGGGACATTTGTCTTCTAAGTCTAGTAGGAAAAATGTATGTCAAGTTACTTACTGACAGAGCTTAGGAAATGACAAAGGAATTAGTCGGAGAAGAACAGGGAGGTTTCAGGAAGAAAAGACGTTGTGTAGACCAGATAATCCTAAGGTGTTTCGTGGAAAAAATTCTAGAGAAAGAAAGAAGTTTTATGCGGCCTTCATGGATTTAGAGAAGCCATATGACAGAGTGGATAGACAAGGAATGTGGAAAAAATTAAGATTATGGAGTAAATAGGAAGCTGTCGGATGCCATGAAGAGTATGTACGAGGGCGCTTGGGCTGCAGTGCATGTGGATGGTGAACTGAGTGAATTTTCCTAAGTGAACAGGGATGTGTCATTCCACCATGGTTGTTCAATCTGTATATGGATAGGGTTATAAAAGAGGCGCAAGGCATGGTAGTGGATGTTGGAGTGGCCCAGATAAGAGAGGGCAGCGCTTGGAAACTTCCTGTTCTTTTGTTTGCAGATGATACTGTATTGTTAAGTGAAGACAAAGGGGAACTGCAAGGCTTGGTGAATGAGTTTGGGAGAGAGAGTGTAAGAAAAGGAATCTAAAGGTGAATGTAGGGAAGTGTAAAGTTGTGCTCTTCGAGAGAAATGAAGTTACTGTATGCACTCTGGGGATAGATGGTGAGGATATGGAAAATGTAAATGCATTTAAGTGCTTGGGTAGTGTGATGAGTAAGGATGGAAGTTTGGAGGATGAAGTGCTTGAGAGGGTACAACAGGGAAGAAAGGTTGCTGGTTCTTTGAAAGCAGTGATAAGAAATAGGGAAGTGAGGATGGAAGTAAAAAAAGTCACAGCATGATAGAATTGTGATACCATCTTTAACGAATGGACGCGATGCATGAACCGTGTTGGAGGGACACAAGTTAAGAGAGCAGTGGAAATGAGCTATTTGAAAGGAACATGTTGACTTACATGAAGAGATAGAATGACAAATGAAGAACTGACGGAGCGTTGTGGTGTGGATGCAGATGTGATAGAAAGCGTTAGGAGAAATAATGGTCTGTCCATATGGAGAGGATGGAGAGTGAGGTACTAACGAGGAGAGCGTGAATGAGGTGGAAGGAGGAAGCAGGAGGGGGAGACCGAGAATGAGATGTAGGCAACTGTGACTGACATCCTATTGCAGAAATATTAGATATCAATGATGCATGGAATTTTTAATAGAAACTCTCAACAGTGCAGTCAAGTAATGTATTCCAGTGCGCTACAGAAGGCCTGCCAAAAATTCTAAACCTAAATGGTGGAACTCCGATATTAAGCATTTTCTGATAGCAAAATAACTTGCATATAAAAATTATACCACAAAGTGATAAAAGCGAATACAGTGCTCTTCGACGGAAAGCCAAAAAATTAATTAAACGCAGTAAGAGATACCTTGAGGCAAATATTGCCAGTATCAGTATATCAAACCCCAAAGAATTTTTCAGTTACATCAGAAGCAAAGAGGCAATAACTCCAACAATCGGGTCCTTAGCCACAGGTAACGGAGAGCACACTGATGATGAAACTAAGATGGCATGAATTCTTAATACTTTCTTTGCGTCCTTATTTACAATAGAAAATATACACACGATTCCTGCAGTTTCCTCAGTTCCTAAAGAAGAGGGCAACATAATCAATGATATTACAGTTAGTGATCGCGATGTACTACTTGCAATTTGCAAAAAAATAAATAAATAAATAAAAAATAAAATAAAAAAGACCGGACAAAATATCGCCACGTGTATTAAAGGAACAACAGAACGAAATATCAAAGCCTTTATCTGAACTTATTCACTTATCACTTAAGAGCAGTAAGGTGCCACGTGAATGGAAGTTTGCAAAAATTACCCCAGTATTCAAAAAGGGCAACAGAGCACAGCCAGAAAACTACCGCCCAATTAGGTTAACATCAATGGTTTGCCAGTTGCTTGAAACTATTAACAGAGACAAGCAGTGGCGTACATGAGGGGGGGCGGGGGGCTGTTTGAAACTGCCCCCCTGGCCCCCAATTGAGGGGGCCCCCCAAAGCCTTAAAAACTTATAAGCTTTTTTTATTAATATTAAAAAATATATATATTTATCATCCCGACAATCCCGGCTGAGATATTAGAGAAGTTTTGAGAATTAGGGGGGCTGGGTTCTTTGAGGGGCCCCCTTCCGGAAGGGGGCCCCGCAAAGAACCTAGCCCCCCGGGCCACCAAATCTCTGGGTACGCCCCTGGAGACAAGTTAGTGAAACACTAAGAAACAAATAATATCAGTGATTCGCAATGTGGTTTTCGGAATAATCGTTCTTGCCTCAAGAATTTGTTGGACATTTTCAACAGTATACTGAACATGTATGACGAGACTAAATCTGTAGATGAATTCTACCTCCGTCTTCAAAAGTTTTTTGACAAAGTTTCACACAAAAGACCCCTTCAGAAGCTAAAGACACATGATTTCAGTGGCAGTGTGCAGGGTGGGTAGAAGATCAGCACACCGGACGATAGCAGAGTTGTAATAAATGGAAAAGAGTCAGACTGGATAAACGATACAAATGGAGTGCGACAGAGTCCAGTGTTAGGTCATATTCTTCTTTTTTTTTTCTTTAATACAAAAACGATACTGATGAAGGATTATGGTGTAAAATTTAAAAACTTGCTCACGATACTAAAGTACGTAACTGAGCAGACTCAGCACTGCAGAGGCAAGCAATTCAGAGAGATCTTGATCAACTGTTTAACTGTGCCCAAACATGGCAAATGGATTTCTATATTAATAAATGTAAAGTGCTAAACATTTGCTATAAAAATGTAGGAGCTAGTTATAACATTAATAATGTCCAACTTGATAGGGTAAACCATGAAACAGACTGAAGTTGTAATAGAAATGATCTGAAACCAAGCAAACAATGTAAAGAAGATGTTTAAAACAAGTCAATAAACTGACTGGGTTCATAAGTGGAGCATTTGAACGTATCGTCCTCACTTAGTATAATTTCTTAGTATGCCTGCACTTGGAGTACTGTGTTCAATTTTGATCACAATATACAAAAAGGATTTGGAGAAACTTGAAAGAGCACAGCAAAGAATGACAAAGATGATACCTTGATTGAGAAATAAACCATACGAGGAACGTTTAAAAACCCTAAATCACTCAACCCTAACTAAATGGAGGTTACGAGGAGATTAATACAAGTATTGAAAATATTCAAAGGACACAATAATATGGCCATCGATAAATATTTCACAGTTGATCATTCAAATTATATTAGAAGTAATGGGCACAAAATTATTGGCAAACGATTTCAGTCACATGAAGCTAAGCATTTTTTCTTTAACAGGGTTATAAATATATGGAACAAATTCCCTCAAATGTAGTAAACTGTGATACAGTACTTACCTTTAAACATCGCTTGGATAAGTATCTCCCTTCTGACCCCCAGCTAAGTAGTCTATGTTCTCTCCTGAATAACACATTTCTGTGGTGTATGTTATTTTTTCTTTTTCGGAGCCTGGAAGATACAACTGCTGAACAACATTGATAAATATTGCTGACTTAATGTTTCTCTCCCTGTCAGGTAGATAGTGTAGAATTAAACTTCCTTTCCCTCTTTCCTATGAAATTTCAATGACAATTTTTCTGTGCTGTATGGTTGTCCTTCTCGCCATTTCCTGCCGGCTTCAGCTGGATGGTTTGGTGGGCGGGGGGGAGCATTCCTGCTTTACTATCCTTGTCTTTAGCTGATAGATTAAATTTGTTAGTTATAACCTTCCCTATACAAAACAGCCACGAAAGGACCAATAGGTCTGTTGCTATTCGCTTTCCTTTGTACTCCTTTGTACATGAGACAGAGGGTGTGAGTTGAGAGGAAGGCAACGTAATGGTAGAGGACAGGGCAATATGGAGGGATTTCATTGTGGCTACCCCTTACGGGAGTATGGTGCCTGGTTATAAACAGACAGATTTTTGTATCTCGGTCGGCTAATGGCAGGTATACAAGGACAGCATGTGGTTTCTTCTTATGCTGTATGGGAAGTTTCATACTAATATATCACCCCGCTCATATTGGACATCCTTAAAAGCCCATTTTCATATTCTGATTACACCCATTCTGCCCAACCATCATCCCCATCCATCCACAACACCCTTCATAGCTCATACCATCCAAACCTCATGCTTATAAATCTGTTCACACCACCAGTGCCACCCCTCAAACAGGGCGATTCATTGCCATGAGGCCCCAGGATAAATTCAATATACTCGTTATTGGTGAACTGATCTAAGTGAACTTAGGTAGTGGATACATTTTAGCCACAGATACACAAAGTTTTCAAAGCGGTCACCGTCAATGTATAAACATATTTGAATTCAATGTTCCAAACTAGAGAATTTTCGGAGTACTATATCAACTAAATGGCTGCATAATCTGTAACAATATTTTCTTGTAATCAGTCGTTTGTGCAAGGCCCTTTTCATATCATTTTCCCTTAAATTTATCCCACAGCCAAGAAAATAATTTTAGGTTATCAGGAGAATGAAAAGTACACAGTCATTTATGGAATACAGCGTGGTCACTGGCTCAGTGTAAAAGACCAACTGATACCCACTCAGCAAGGTGTCGGTGGGGGAGAATCGTTTCATTTATGGCAACTGTCTTTTCAAATTCAAATGTTGGGGAGTTTTCCATGGTCAGCATAATATTGAGATGTATTGTAGATTGTACATATGAATTTTCATTTAATCCCTAAACCGCGGGGTTGTTTTGTCGCTCCTTGCGTGTCCCGTGGCGATATTCGTGCTCCGACAGACTTTGTAAAAATATTTGCCAAAAATCAGTTATTAGTCCTAGAATATTATAATTTAGTATGCCTATGGCACATACGTTTAGCTTACTCCTGGGATGTTCATTGAGCCTTCGCCGAGTACCGTAGGACTTGTGGAGACTTCTGAAGTTGGGTAACGAAGTCTCCACTTTACACTTCCCGACACCCTGTAATATGATTACCACAGCCTGATATTATCACTAGAAACACTATTCTAAGATTTTCAAATAGTTTGGAATCCATACTCCAAAAAAAAAAACTGTGAAATCAATGAAAATTATGAGCGCGTACCAGCTTCCCATTTGCGCTCATTCGCCGCTGGTATTCTGTCATTTATTATTCATAAAAACACTCACACTTTATATTTCTATCACTATATAGCACTTAATATATATCTGCAGTCGTTATCCATAAGTTTCCTTCAGTAATAGTAGTTTATTGTCACTGTAGGCATTCAATTTTTCTTTCAGTAAAATACGTAGCATTCACTTTCTCGTCCTGTATACTAGCGTTGAGAGCGAACTGTTACTTTTGCATTCACTTTCATAACTCATAGTATTCATACATGCTAGAGTGAAACTTTCACTTTCATTACTCCCAGTATATATACTAGTATTCTTATATTACTACTCATTTACATTTATATTTACATTCTCTATTTTATTTACATTATTAACATTTCTATTTTATTTACGCCGTGTTATGCACTGTCACTTGCGGTAACTTATAAAACTGTTTTCCACTGTTCACTTATATTTACATTCTTCGCATTCACTTGCTGTTTACACATTATTTACACATTATTTACATTTCCACTTGCACTGTTTTACTCACCAAAAAGATCGTAGTCACTGTAGCCAGTTCACGTTCCACAGCAGTCATTTAGCCCTTTACCCCTTTCCACACGAGGTTTAGTAGGGGTAGAGGTCACAGGGCCCTAAGCATGGTTTCACCTTGAAAGACGACAGTAAACTGAATGCTGTGGTGGCCTAGGGGCAGTGAAAGGTTGCCAATGTCAGCGTGGTGACAGCTCCTAATATTTACGCTATGAAATGATTGGCAAGAACTCTAGACAATACATAATAAATTAGATAGTTCCAGGTGAATGTAAATATCACTTAGGCTTCTCCCTTCCTTTCTTATACATATTTTTATTACGAGAATAGATTATACGGTATATTTCAAGGGGAAAAACAGGGAAAATTAGCGAGCGAGTGCACGTGAGGTGTTGTCAGGTGATAATTAGCCAATTCCAGGTGTATGGCACTATCACTTACCTTATTTCTTTTTTGTATATATTATTTTTTATAAGAATAGGGCATACGGATAATTTCAATGGACAAAAACAGTGGAAAATTCCAGGGAAGATTTACTTTAGCGCAGTGCAGCCGGGCAGGTGAGAGGAGAGGGTAATGGAGGGGAGGTAGGGAGGGGAGTCAAGAACAGGGAGAAATGACTAAATTGTCAACAATGGAAGGGAGTACAGATGAGATTAGGAGTGCTGACTAGTGTTGGACATTAGCAGTACTGATAGATGATACAAGCCACCACTTGAAAGCCCGGGCGAATTCAAAATAACACAGAATTGCAAAAGTGACGCCCCGCAGTATGATCCCTTGCTCCCAAGCGTCACGAAAGTGACACCCCGTGATTAAGGGGTTAAATTTATTCAAAATTAACATATATATCGGTGTTGTTCTGGAGTTTCTGGGCAGTGGATCACTCTATGTAACGCCTACTTTCACATGGTGTGCTCTTCCCACCACTATGGCCAACCCACCATCCAATACCACATTTTTTTCTTTTTATTTCCTATATGTCTGACTGTGAATAGGCTAAACAATCCGTTCCCTAAGGCCCAGCAGTCTATACTTAATACATTTTAAGGCTGATTTGTACAGCCTATATTTAGTTAATATATATGCTAGAGCTGTTTTAAATTGTACTGGTGTATTGGCATCAGAGAGGGTATATTTACAAGACAGTAGGTTTTATGGTAGATTAGTACCGTCTGTTTTAACCCGCCCCATCCCGACCACTTTTCCACCACTGACTCCCCCCAATCCCGACCATTTTAGGAAATTTTTTTTTTTTTTGGCTCAAACCTTCGCTTTTGGTGAGAAACATCGAAAATTCATAGAGAAGTCGCTCACCTGAGGTTTAAACTACTCATTACAGGTAGGAGTACCTCCTTACCTTACTGGGTTTTCTATCAGGCTTGCACCAAAGAAAACGAGTTCTATGGGAGGATAACTATTTCACACCACTCATAAATGGTATTTATTTATTTACTTGGTACGAATTTATATGTAGTACAAGAGTATATTGGTTTTCAAGCAGTAATATAGGCATTATAAGCATTGTTTCACTCACTAATACCTGACCTTTTTTTGCCACATTACCTGATCATCATTTCAAACTGTTTCTTCCTCTAATGCTATGTAAAGTTTGTCCTCCACATTGTCACTGATTGGGGAATCACTCTGGCCCTGAATTTCGTACCATGGCATGACATGGCTATACTGGCCAGGTCACTGATAACAGGTGAATTGCTGAGACAATGGCATACAGGGGGGAGGGGGAAGGAGGTCATGCTGGGTAAGGCATTGTTCCTGCCTGGCATCTTGTTGAGGAAGGTGTCACGTGTATACGTACCAAAAATGACTCGCGAAAATTGAAAATTGTGCAAATTAGGGACCTTGCACTTTTTTCGCGTTTATGTACGTCGATGGGATTGGCAGTGACAAAACGTGTGGACGTAAAAGAACGTCGACGGGACGCCGCGGGTTAATGAAAGTCAAATTCTTAAACTGGTCACTGCCCCAGCTGAAAACTGAATTCTCGTCAGTTGAGGAAAAAAAAAAATCTCTACTGACTCAGCCATCACCTCCCTGTGCCTTTCCACCGACCGCACTTTTACTCCTACCGACTCTAAATTGTACCTCTATCTGTGCCAGTCCCTGTAAGGTGCACTACTGGATCGAACCTTCTCCCCGGAGGGCGAGTGAAAACCAGAATAAAAAGTTCCTCATGCTAGCGAAGTACGAACGGGAAGGTCATATCTTCAGGAAGAAGCTTTCAAGTGAAAGTGGAAGTCTCGTATTGTTCATGTTTACATTTTTCAGAATTTACACATCATCAGCATAACGGAATTTTGAACTTTTATGAAAAATCTGTTGTCACTGTCAATGGTAGCCTCCAAATAACGCCCATTTACATGGGGTGTACGGTATATGTGGAAATCAATTAGGCTGGCAGGGCACAATGTTATTTGCAGTGTTTACAGAACATGCTTTCTATACATTAAAACATTTCCATAACTCTACCAGAATGTCAAGTTTGTTGTGTTGCCTTGATCACGTGCTGCCGACAGTTGGTAAATAAATCATCTACTGTGTGCAAAGTATCATTCAAACTATTCCTCACACTTAACGCCGCTGATATCATCTTGGAGACAGATCTGGTGTCCTGATTATAAAGCTTTCTTTTCATTTTATAATTTTAAGGTCTGGCCTGTTCCTATTTGTCTGGTCAAATTACAGTTAGATCTCTACAAATCTGCGAGTTTTTTAATCCACCATATATATCATCAGTGTCAACAAATTGTCAATAAAAGCATATAATTAGTTCTGCTCAACTTCAAATCGTCCATCGTTCTTTTCAGTGCAATATGCTACTGGTCATACTTTCACTTCAAGTTTTTACATCTGTGAACGACTGAAGCTCGAGGGGGTAAAGTTTCGATAAGCATCTTTATATATATATATATATATATATATATATATATATATATATATATATATGATGTCGGTGTGTGTGTGTGTGTGTGTGTGTGTGTGTGTGTGTGTGTGTGTGTGTGTGTGCTATTCTGTAAGTACATGAACATAGTAACTAAAACGGTTTGGGATCACTCTGGACACAACTTGGTTAACTATTGGCTTAGTGTTTTGGATAATAGTACTGTCTGTCTAAGGTCATGGTCATACAGCAAGGTCAACTTAAGCGTTTTCGTTTTATTTACATCACTTTTGGTAGAATGCCTGAGAGTAGGGCAAAGATGGTTTGATTAGTTTATGTCAGGGTCATAAGTTAAGTTCAAAGGTCTGACCATATAACTCATACATTTTTGTTCCGATCTAAACCAAACCTGGTGAAAGGGTTGAGGGTTTTCCCAGAATATGACCTTAGAATGAAAAGTCAAAGGTCAAGCTCAAACGGGAAGTTCAGCTTAGTTTTCATCCGACTTGGACCGGACATGATGGATGAGACTGTGTGTCAAAGTTCACAGAAAAAGGTAAAGTTTTTAGTCCTTAGACCAGGGATTCCCTAATGTGAGGGAATTCTCCCCTGGGAGGAAATAAGGACAGTCCAGGGAGGGAAGAACAAAATGGCCAAAGTGGTTTCTTGTTTTTTAAAGGGTTGTTGTTGAAGATACAATATATTTTATGGCCAAATGCACTTTGGCTGCTTATTTGGCTATTTTAGGAGCGAGGTCAGAATTTCGATTCCCAAATAATAATCATGGACAGAAGTACAAACCTCTAAAATATTCCTTGAAGTTTGACAAATCTAAATAATGCGACTTGATTTCTTGTTATTACACGTATGAAGGTTTTGCTGAACGGAAGCTAGTAATTCTAGTACCGTACTTAAAATTATCAAAATAATAAACTGAACCTGTATATGAGTGTGTCTGTCTGTGCGTTAGGTCGTTTCTTTCACGAAAAGGGAAATAGATAGGACTATTTCTTTTTGCACAAGGTCGGGGTAAGTCCAGGGAAAGGCAGAAAAAAAAGGGGTTCATGCTTGACGTTGTGGCACGACTCGCGAAAATGCATGTCTGTGTATTTGTTGGATTCTTTCACGAGAACAGTAATAAATATCGACCTGATTCTTTTTGCATATATATCTATCTATCTATCGATTGCCAGACGCCTCAATCCCGTAAGAGGTGGTCACAAACAAATCGCCTTGACTTCGCCCTGTCCCCCGCCATTTCACTGCCCTGCTCCCAACTCACACCCCCCTCTCTCATATACCTCTCCACCCCATCCCTCCATCTCATCCTCGGCCTCCCCCTTCCTCTCCCCCCTCCACCTCATTCACATATACTCTCCTCGTCAATCTCTCACCCTCCATCCTCTCCACATGGCCAAACCACCACAGTGTGTTCCTCCTAATGGTTCCTATCACATCCACATCCACACCACAACACTCCTTTATATCCTCATTTGTCAGCCTGTCCCTCCATGTGACTCTACAGGCTCCTCTTATATAACTCATTTCCACTGCTCTCACTCTTGACTTTTGTCCTTCCAACAACGTCCAAGCTTCACTCCCATACGTTAGAGTTGGTATCACAATATTGTCATGTAGTAACTTTTTCACTTCCATGCCCACTTCCCTGTTTCTTATCACTGCTTTCAAGGAACCAGCAATCTTTCTTCCTTGTTGTACCCTTTCAAACATTTCACCCTCCAAACTTCCATCCTTACTCATCACACTACCCAAGTACTTAAACGTACTCACATTATCCATTTCCACACCATCCAACCTCACTGTACATTCACTGACTTCACCTTTCTCAAAGACCATCACTTTACTCTTCCCTGCATTCACCTTCAGATTCCGTTTCTTACACACTCTCCCAGACTCATCCACCAAGCCTTGCAGCTCCCCTTCGTCTTCACTCAACAACACAGTATCATCTGCAAACAACAGTACAGGGAGTTTCCAAACACTACCCTCTCTCACCAGGGCCACTTCAACATCCACTGCCCTACCTTGTACCTCTTTTATTACCCCATCCATGTACAGATTGAACAACCATGGAGACATGACACATCCCTGTTTCAACCCAACCTTCAAACAGAAAAATTCACTCAGTTCACCATCCACACGCACTGCACCCTTAGCACCATCATACATACTCTTCACAGCATTCAACAACTTCCCATCTACTCCATATATTCTTAATACTTTCTACAATCCTTGTCTGTTCACCCTGTCATATGCTTTCTCCAAATCCATGAAAGCCGCATACAACTTCTTTCCCTTCTCTAGAAACTTTTCCACTAAAGATCTAAGAATGAATATCTGATCTACACAATGTCTCCCCTTCCTAAAGCCTCCCTGTTCTTCTCCAACTAATTCCTCTGTTCTTTCTCTAACTCTGTCAATAAGTATCCTACCATACACTTTTCCTATTACACTAAGAAGACAAATGCCCCTATGATTACCACACACTTCTTTTTCCCTTTTTCCTTTGTACAAGGGAATACTTATACCTGCTTTCCAATCCTCGGGGACTCTACCTTCCTCCCAGGCCAACCTGCACGTCTTCCACATCCATTCTACTGCTACCTGTCCCCCATGCTTCAGCATTTCACCACACACTCAATCAATTCCTGGGGCTTTCCCCGATTTAACTTCATAGCTTCCACAACTTCTGTCCTACTGATTTCTTCTGTCTTCTCATCTCCTTCCTTCTCCCAGCCATTCCCCAGCTAATTATACTCGCATTCCTTCCATCCTCTATGTTCAACAATTCCTTAAAGTGTTCTCTCCATCTGCTCACTTTCTTTTCCTTCTCCACAAGTAATCTACCATTTTTATCTTCCACTCCCCTGCTAACTTCATTGCCATCCTGTCTTACTATCTTCACCTCTTTCCAGAACATTTTCTTACAGTTCCTCCACTTTACACTCAAATTCCTTCCAAATTCCTCATCCACTCTCTTCTTACTCTCTCTTACTAATCTTTTCACCTCTCTCTTTCTTTCTACATATAACTCGCTCTTCCGCCTCTCAACTTCTTCCACTCCCCTATTTCTCATCCATTCATTGTATGCTTTCTTCTTTTATGCCACAGCCTGTCTTACCTCATCATTCCACCAGGCTGTTCCTAGCACCCCCCTTCATCTTCTCTTCACCCCACACACCACATCACATGCTGCACATATTTCTTCTGTGAATATCCTGCACACACCTTCCACGTCCCCCATCTGCTCCAATTCATATTTACCCAATCGTTCTGCTACTTCTCTCTTATATTCTGCCATTTTCTCATCCTCTTGTAACCTTTCCACTCTCCTTGCAACTACTCCTTCTTCCCGTCCTTCCCTTCTTCTATTTCTCCATCTTGGATCTTGATACTGGCCACCACCAAGTAGTGGTCAGAAAGTCCACTCCCCCAACCTCTATTAGCTCTTGCATCCATTACACATCTTCGCATCCTTTCATCCACACACAAATAATCAGTCATTGCCTTCCTTTCAATCAGTTCACCACCCACTCTTCTCATCATTCGCCATGTATACCTGTGGATCATTTTGTGCCTGGAGAGGGTATTGGCTATCACCAACCCCCTCCCGACACAAATGTCCACTAACGCACTGCCATTCTCATCTATCTCAGAAGGCACACCCCACTCACCAACTATTTCATCCACCTTCACGTTCCCTACTTTACCATTCATATCACTGATCAAAACCACTCTCTCATTCCTTCCAAACTTTTCCATGCACACTTCTGCATTTGTCCAGAACTCTTCTCTCACCCTGCTTGCACAATCTTGCGTTGGCGCATGCACGCACACAATCGCTCACATTTGTATTCCAACTTTCAATCTTACCCACACAATCCTTGACCCAACTGATCCATACTCTCTTATGTTCTTCTTCCATCTTTTACTCACAACAATACACACTCCATCTTTTGCCCTCTCATTCTCACCTAATCCTCCACATATACCCCATCCATACTCCCATTCCCTCACACTCTCTCTTCCCCATTTAGTTTTAGTTACTCCACATATTGTACATCCACTTTCGCATCCTCAAGCACCTGGACAATCTTTCTCTCTTTCACCTCATCATTCGCATATATATATATATATATATATATATATATATATATATATATATATATATATATATATATATATATATATATATATATATATGTGTGTGTGTGTGTGTGTGTGTGTGTGTGTCTGTGTGTGTGTGTGTGTCTGTGTGTGTGTGTGTGTGTGTGTATGCAGGGGTCGGATCGCACTGCAACATGGTGCGTCCCTAGGTGGCGAATAGGGGAAGGCCTTGCAGATATACGTGTTGCCGTCTTAAACAGCTTGGACCATAGGACCCCTTACAGATATACAGGGCTCCTCCAAATATAGTACGTAAGGTGGCACATACATTACGTCTCACAGAAGCAATGTGGCAAGAAGGTGAGATTATTTGCCACAATCCCACCAATCAAACATTAATTCTACTGTTAATGATTTTAAGGGTGTTCCTCTTGGATCATCGTCTACTAAAAGTCGACCCGCACTTCCTCCTGTACTTACGGGCAGTGTGCCACAAAAAGTGAGTAGTCATTGTCTCGGCAGATCAGAGATCGGGACATTAAATAATCTGAAATCCATGAAGATCTACACATATAGTGTGAGAAGCCTCACAGAAGATTACAAACCTGACACCATAATGACTGATTTTGAAAACATTAGTTGGGATATTGTATGTCTGAGTGAGAATCTTAAAAAAGAAAATTTAATTCAGCCCGAAGACAGCAACCACCTATTTTGCTACTGAGGAAAGCAAAATGAAACAGTTAGTGGAATAGGATTTTCAATTAACAGAAATCTTGCAGAGAACATTGTTAAATTCAGCAGTGTATCTAAATGAATAGCATGGACTGTAATAAGATTAGGCAAAAGATACACACAGAAAGCAATACAGATATTTGCACCAACTTCTCAAAGCTCACATGAAGAAACAGAAACATTCTATGACGACATCTCGCAGATTATGGAAGAAGAAATGACTGCATATACTATACTACTGGGAAACATCAATGTAAACTTAGTCAATTCGAAATATAGAGAAACAAGTATGGGAAAATTCGGAGTGAGAGAAAGAATGACAGAGATGAAATAGTGGTAAATTTTGTTGAAATGTACAATATGGGAATAGTGATCACATTCTTTCACGATAGAACGAGGAGAAAATGGTCCTGGAGAAATCCAAATGCAGAAACAAAGAATGAAATAGACTTCATTATACAGTAGCAGACAAAAATAATAGGATCACAAATGCCACAGTTATCAAAAAAGTGGGTCTAGAATATGACCACAGACTGGTGGATTCAGTTTCATAAGTGGAAGGAAGAAGGTGATTAAAAATAAAATGATATTATCAATAAAAGTAGACAAAAACAACGCAGCCTTTCACTTACAAATTACGAGCAGATTTTGGACTCTGATGAGTGTGACATTGAAGTGTCGAATGATGGACTAACAAAAGTAATGAGAGAATCAGAGGAGGAAGCAGGGAAAGCTAAAACAACGAAGCCCAGAAAGTATTCAAAAATGACCATCGAGCTCATGAAAACAAGAAACGAGATGAAAGTAAAAACAAAGAAAGATTAAATAGAACGAGTGGAATTAAATAAGCTAATCCAAAAAAGGTAGAGGGAAGAAAAAAAAAAACATGGATGAAATAAAAAAAAAATATTAAAAAATGAGAAAATCTGAAACAGGTCCGAACTAAAATGGCATTAGGAAAGCAACAAATTACATCACTGACAGACAACAACGGTGGTATCATTAAATGCAGAGATTGGATGGTGAAGAGAGGTGAAAAATTTTACAAAGAGCTGTATGCATCAAAGACAATAACACCAACTTTTCAGCTGACACAGTTGAAATACCTGAGGTAACACCAGACGAGGTAAACATCTCTCTGAAGAATATGAAAAGACGGAAGGACCCTGGAAAAAATGGAACAGTAGCAGATTTACTGTCGAATGCAGGAGCAGAAGTACAAAACACGCCTGCCCACGTATTTACCCAGTGTACAAAAAAAAGAAGAAAAAAAAAACATGGTGTAATGCAATAGTTTTTCATGCTTTACAAAAGGGGTGACTCAAAAGATTTTAGTAACTATCGACCCATTAGCTTACTTCCAGTTCTTTACAAGCTCGCCAGTTATCTGCAAACTCCCCACACAATGAATCAGCGAATTGAGAAAACTACTGAATATATTAAACCACTGTACTTAGACTCTGTTGCTTACGAAAAGGCTCTCGACTCTGTGGAGCACATGGGAGTTAAAAGTTCGCTGTGGGAGCAATGAATAACTCTGAACATTGTAAAACTGTCAGAAAACATACATTAAGAGGTAACTGCTACAGTTGAATAACGTAAAGACTCGGAAAAAAATAAGACTAGGAAAAAAATAAGACTGAGAAAGGAGTGCATCAGGGAGATGCAATTTCACCAAAAATAGCTATTTACAGCATGCCTACAAACTATTTTCAGAAAGCTAGACTGGGAAAAGAAATGAGTAAACATTGATGGAGAAAATCTTATCCATTTAAGATTTGCAGATGACACTGTCATGTTCTCAGAAACAGCTGAGACATTACAAGTAATGCTGCATGACCTAGAGAAAGTCTCTAAGTAGGGCTCAATAAGAGCAGGAGTAAACCTAAAGTAATGTTTAATTCAAATACACCAAAGAGCTTAGGCAGAATAAGCAAAGACATTCTTGAAGAAGCTGACAGTACAATTACTTGTAGCAAATTATAATAAATAACCAAAGGCCATGATGGCGAAATGAAAAGACGCATTTCAGTTGAATGGAAAATTTTCGGTAAACATAGGCCTACTATACAGTGGGACATCATGAAAAGCAGCTTGCCAAAATGTATGAAACGAAAAGTATAACTATAACGAATGTATAATCCCAGCTATGACGTGTGGTAGTGAGATTTGGAAACTAACATTATCGATGGGAAATCAATCAAGCCGTTCTTGAAGAACAATGGAAAGGTCAATGTTGGGTATATCTCTAGGACAGAGGAAAAGATCAACTTCAATGAGAGAGCAGAGTAAAGTCAAAGACATATTGAAGTTATAAAAGTGCAGAAATGGAGGTGGGCAGGTCATATAGCAAGAATAAGTGATAACCAACAGAGCAAGGGTCTGGCTGACTGGACTCCAAGGTGTTGTAACTGTAGGTGAAAAAAGCCAGACAGGAGGCGGTGAGATGAGACAGAGAAGTCTGGAGACAAAACGTGGCAGAGATTCGCTCGATCAAGGAATTCGTGGAAAAGGCTGGAGAAGGGCTTTGTTTGGCATCAGAGCTGCAATGGTTGATTAAGTAAAAACCTTTACAACTCGGCATAATACATGTGCAAGCCTTGCCGAGTTAGCCCATTTGCCGAGTTGTAGGGAAGAACTTTAAGTTCCCCCCCAGCACACACACACCAAAAAAGAAAAAAAGAAAAAAAAAAAAAAAAAAAAAAAACGGAAAAAAATTAAAAGTTTTTACAACAGACAGTAAAAGCTGCCTTACCATGATTCCATGCAGTTGTAGGATGTATTGAAGGCATGGCGGAGGACTTTTGGTAGTTTTTGGAGGTGTTAGGAGGGCTCAAGATCACTTTTGGGCACACCTTTATTGTACTGTACTTGACACTGTACACAATATAAAGCACAATTAACACTATGAAGGCCATTACTGTAATGTATTTATCACTTGTACTATACAGTACTGAGGAACTAAACACTAAACACTTGAACATCACTGTACAACTCGGCATCTTACCGAGTTCGGGGAATTTTTGCAGACTCTCTTCCTCTCACGTGTGGATTTTTGGGAATTTTTTAATTTTGATTTTTTAAATGAATATTTTGGAGCCTTCCCGAGTTGTAGAGGTTTCCGGCTTTAAGGATGACGAATTGTAGAGGTTTTACTTTATATATATATATATATATATATATATATATATATATATATATAAGTAAAGAAAGAGATGTTACAAAACTTAGAGTTATCAACAGTATCAGTTACTCGCTGAAATGAGGGCCATAGTCATCTACACATCAATAATAGATTACCATGAAGTATTTTAATTTTTGAAATTTATTTAGTCCAAGCATGACATATGCAGTATTTTGGAAAGTTAAAACCAGTGTTACTGTTGATAATATATCAGAAACATGTATATCGCTTCCACGACCACGATCGATCTGGAGATCTGTACGTTATTCATACCAGCCCGAGATCATCGCATGTTTATCATAGTAAAGATGCATCTTAAAAAATACCATTGGCCAGCGGGCAGGGCATAGGTTGTTAATCGGACAGACTTCACAAGCCATGATAACGACATAACAATAAGCAAGTTTCGTTAACTAGTGTCTAATCAAATTTAATTACTAGATATATTGATTGATGTTATCCATTATTTAATGTGTTAATGATAGGTACTGGAAAGCAAATCCTAACTCTTTCTTTTCCTTCACTTTCAGGTGAGTGTTGAGCCTAACGGAGATGGTCAACGTGTAATTCAACCAGCTGTGAGTAACCAGTGCTCAGTATTACAATATCTAGCCGACGTATTATCTAGGTGTGGGACATGCTGTCCAGCCAAGGATGACTAGGACAGTTGTGATAAAAGATTTTACACATACTTTACACCAGTGCCACATCCACAGGCGGAGGTTGGGGCAGGGGAGTTAGGAGCACATTCGTCATGTCCCTGCTCTGGTCCTTTGTCACAGGCAAGATACCTATACTCCTCATGCACCCTCTTGAAATTTCTTCGTAAAGTCCATTAAGCCACACTACTCTTTTTTTTTTTTTCCAAAATTCGGGCACGGATATCATTTCACGGCTGAACGATGGTATCAGAGCCATTTTCGCTGATAACTTGCAGTTTCATGTCATTGCCTGATATCTTCCTTACTCTTAACAATTGTTGGGGTCTAGGAGTCACTGTCTATGGTACCATTTAATGTCTGATAAGTTAGCTGTTACGGAGTTATCATTTAGTTTCCCTCAGTGAGGGATGTACGGGCTGCAGTACCTTCCACGAACATGTCGTGATTGCAAATGTCCAAAGTGCTGGCGAGTTTGGCAATTTTTCTTTGCCAGAAGGGCACAGGTTGAACTAAGTTGGGATTCTTGGGTAGGAAAACAGATTATGATGTTAGATTATGGCGATAAATCAGGATGTTAATTTAAGATATTACTTTAGGATGTTAGGCTACAGTAATGAGCCAGGACGTTAAAATGTTAAGTGAGTAAGAATAGATTACGTTATGTTTCAGAAAATTATGATAGGGCTTAATAAAATATGTCCGATTTTCCGAGTATGGGAAAACTTAAGCTCACAAAGTTGAAATACGTTGCAGTACTGAAATAGGAGACCTGGTAGCTTAGGTCTGTTCAGAGACCCACCTGGTAAATCTGAGGATGTGGAGGAAAGGGACCAAGGGAGTAAGTATGAGGGTCATAGGTGTACATGAAGGGAGAAGAGCTAGTGTAGTATTTGGTAAGAAGAGGGCACCAGAACTATATGGAAGGATGAGGATCACTGGAGTATATGGAGGTAGGAAAACAACATTAGGCCATACAAAGAGAGGAAGACCCCTGGAATATAACTCAGTCTCCAATTATTGGCTGATCCGTATAATCCTCTGGTCGAGGACGTTTGCCTCTGATGGGCCACCAGTGCAACAAGTGATTTATCCATAATTCACTGAGTGGTATGATTCAATAAGGCAGTGAATCATGTAGTCTTTCTCTGTGCTGTTCCAAACCAATACACACCATAATCCAGTTAGTGCTGGTTTATCAGTAAGCTGTTCTTTTCAGTCTCCGGACATTATTACACCAACTCTTGTTTACCATTGAGGGTATGTCGTTTGTTAGGCGTGTATGTGTGTGTGTGTAAGAGAGAGAGAGAGAGAGAGAGAGAGAGACCATATCTCAAACACTTTTGAAAACCAATCTTGGTGGAATGGTACAGGGTTGGTTCGGGTTATTCCCAGCTGTTTGGAGAACAGTTGGACAAAAGTCAGGGTCGCAGTTCAAGTTCGGCTTCAATAACTTTAATGAGATTAAGACCATACGTAACAAAGGCGTTGCGAATTAGGACAGGATGAATTCATTAGACTTTTCAGAAAATCAGACAAAGGCCAAGGTCACAGGGCATATGCAAAAATTCTATCCTATAACTCAAACAGTTTCGTTCGACCCGAACTAAACATGATGGACTAGTTTAAGGTCAGGGAAGGAAGAAGATATTCAGTCTGTTAAAAAGTACATAATTTATCAAGCACATTGGGAACGGTTAACTCAGTTTTGATCCAAATAAGACAGCTTTATGGAAGTGCTGAGGGTCATCCAAGGACGATGTACATTCGACTTTGAGATCAATCGGTTTATGGACAATGTCACTGGGCAATGTCAAATGTTTGGCTGAGGGATCAAGTATATGGACGGATGTTGCACTCTGAGTGCTTCTTCTTGTTTCGGATGTTTTTGCCTTGACATGTTTTCTTTTATACTGTACCTTGTTAATTCCACTGAGATATCGCTTGTTTACTTGAAGTTTGGTTAGATTATTAAATCTATTGGATCTGACCTTAGAAATATGGGATAATTTAAATATATACATTAATAGTCATCATTTTATCAGATTTAGTCTCTCAGTCAATGTGTGTGTGTGTGTGTGTGTGTGTGTGTGTGTGTGTGTGTGTGTGTGTGCGCGCGCTAGGAGTTGATGTATAAACTTCAGGAGGTGATTGCTGACGCCATTTTTAGACAAACTTGTTCTATGGATATATATCGGATTCGCATCGGTTATGGAGCCAAAGACATTTAAATTTCAGGGGTAATAATGAGAGGAATTTTTAGTCTCCGCCCTTCCCCTTGTTATCCTTATACGATGCATCACTGTATTTTCTTGGTTTGACTTTCAAATGGTATTTATTGTTTATGGGTTAGGTTATTCTCAGTAAAAATAAAGAAATGTATAATATAGAAGTTGGTAACCTGAAGTGGAGGTTGAAAAATTATCCCATTATCACCACTTGAACTTCCATGTTTCTTTCTACATCGCCGTTGCAAGTCCAACATATAATCCCTGAAGATTTATGTCTTAGTATAACCTCAGAATTCACCTCTTGAAGGTACTACGCCAACTCTTTCATCCAGTTCTTTATTGTACCATCAGTAGCGTTGAGTCTCAGGCTTGGCTACTTTATTGTACTCTTAAGGTGATAGTAGACAGTTTTTTTTTTTTTTTTTGTCATGAGTGGCATTACGTGAACAGTCAAACCCCAACCACCCACCGGCTGCAAACCCTTATGAGCTACACCTAGTCAGAGCGCCTTAACGCACTAGACAACGGGGGGTACCTTTAGTCATATGGTTACAACCCAGTTTAATAAATAGTTTCTAGGACTACCAGAAACCAACTGGAATTTCAATCAGCGCAGAATCACTCGCAGTTAAGAGTACCTTTAGTAACTGGATGGTGGGCGCCCCCAACAACCACTTTATACAGTGATTCATTAAACAGCAGATTTTTCGCCATACTGTAGGAAAGTAAATGCCATTTTCATTCATAAACTTTACAAGAAAGTCCAGCAGATCATATGAGGATATTAACAGCAAATGATGAGTGCTCTGAGGGGTGTTTTTAACTCTTCAGCATTTATGGCATAACAAATATCTTAATGTATATGTGTAACAAGGAATCATGTTCAGTTATAAATACTTCAGTATTTCATAATGCATTTAGCCGCCTGAGTCAGGCAGCGTCTTTCAACTTACCGTACTTTATTTTTGTTTTTTCCAACCGATTCTACTCTCAGATACAATTTGAATCGCAGGGGTTAGGTACTATCATCATTAACTACTATTATACTCAGAGGCTATCCCAAATTGAAGGAAATACGCCTGACAGCGGCAAGAATGTGCCATAAATCTACGTCATCGCACAGGAAGGGTTAAATGAGAAAGCGTATCATACGTGCAGTTATCCAGTTTGGCTGTGACTGATGATACAAAAATTAAGCTGGTGCAGAATGGCCCACCTTCCTTCCCGGCCCCCAAGTTAGCCTCATTAGGCCGCACAGTGTAATCTCCCGCTCGGGCATGTAAACAAGCACTCCAATTTGCCCTCCGAACTCTCATACTTCAGCAACAATTTAGAGCTGCCGGCATAATCGGCGTCTGTCTTGCTGGCTAAGACTTCAATAATTGCCCACTGCCTCGTTGGTCCAGAGATTTACCTTTGTTGTTAGATTTATTTTTATATGACGTGAACTACTTCCCCTTATCCCATCCTATTAAATGCACACTAATGAGTTGCTCTTAACAAATTTATCGCCTGATGCATTTAATGGCTGGCGTTTTACAAGATATTCTGCGAAATATACCAGGATTACTGTGAATATATGTTAGCGCATTAAACTCCTTCAATATGATGATGCCTGACCAGTTTTACTGCTTTTACTCTAATTTGGCCAAGAGTCTTTTCCTTTTCCAGCTTGTTTCACGTAACTCTGTGGCAGGAGACATTACCATGGTTTTATCTACTTTCCATTGCACTTCTTTGTGAATAGCATCATAATCTAGTATTAGTCTATTCTAACAATTTAGAATTCAAGATGGAGTGATGGGATATTTCTGTCAATCTAGAGTAAACAGAGCGTAGCACTGGTACCTACAGACGATAAGATTCTGCTTAGGAATGATTTCTGATATATATAGCAACAGAAACTGTCTCTCAATTCCTTTACTGCGGTAAATCCTTCTTAACCCTCCTCAGGTAGAGCCGGGTCTCTGAGACCCACCCACCCCCCTAGTTTGTTTGGTAAACTACCTTCTAAACACCCCGGAACCCTGTACCCCCCAATAGCTGCCTGACTTTTTGTACCCATGTAAGGGGTGAAAGGGCAATTTCGAACTCTTCTCCGTTTCCGATGTAGGGAGGGGGGGTGGGTCTCAGAGACTAGGCTCTACCTGAGCAGGGTGCTTTATTTTGTTCCCTGATTGCAAATAAGGTCGCAGCTTCAGGCATCCCAACATCACACCATGAAGCTCCATGATGCTACTGACAGTTGCACCACACAAAGTTACAGTCAGATGTTGTTTTCATTTTTTCCCAGAATATTTTAAAAAGGACCTTTTTTTTTTTAAATAGGTAAAAATATATAATGAATTTAAAAAATTAAGTTTATTTACATGGCTGTATTGCATATACATTGCAGAATGTCATACCATGTTTGGATCTGTCATAAATAAAACAAAAGTGAGTTTTCTGATCTTGTTTCTGACCTGGGTCTGGTAGACCCAGGTCTACCTGAGGCGAAAGGGTGGACAGAGGTATACCTGAGGAGGGTTAAGCAGAATGAAATTGCCCAACGGTTAGAATCATGCTGTTAAAAAGAGGTGCTTGAGCTGAAGAGTCAAAGATCCGTTCCCCTACCCTACATCACATCAGCTCAAGCCCCATCTGTCTTGCTCTGCCTATCTCCATTCTTAGCCATATTCTTCTTGGCTTACTAGACTTAGTATCACTTCTTCCTCAGCGGCTGATTTTGCGTATTATATCTGTACCATGCATGATACGTGTGCAAAATAAGTCGATATTAGAATGTCATTAAGAGCAAGCATTAGATTATGCTGATGTAATATGTAAAATAATTTTCCACGAAACCATACAGTTTCCAGTGTAAAAAATGCTACAGTCACTTCTGTATGTCCATGGCGAAGAGTTCCTGTTGTTCCTTTTCTCAGGTTCTGATGATTCGGGCACTCAACACTTTCTCTGTTAGGTAATTTCAGTGATTATATTGTAGCTAACACCAGACAACCTAATTCAGCTGTGAGTGCGTCATAGGAGCCTTAAAGAGTCAATACAGCCACCCTTCACCATTTCTTGTTAAGGACACTTCTGATAATCAGCCTACATTCCAGCCAACGCCAGGCGATTTTTATAGACCGAGGAGTCATAGGTGTCTAAGAATAAAAAAAGAAGTCGGGTGAAAGCAAAATAAAATACAAAATGACGTCATTAAAAGGAAGATGTCAGTGGAGATGCTTCCCTTCCCTTTCCTTGCAATAAGACTTCCAAAAGATGAATAAAAAAAGTTACTTGGCTGAAAGACCTAAACAAAAAAGATAATACACAACACAACGCGTTAATGGATATTACACTCACCCCCTCGTCAAGAGACATCTCCCCCAAGTTGAATAAAACAATTAGGTGACGGCAAGAACAGCATGAAAATAAAGGTCCTAATTTGGAGGTGGTTCAATGTGAGGTATTTTAAAAGTTCATTGGATCACGAGATACACTGAACAAAGAAAGAAAGAAAAAAGAAGAACATGGAGAGAGGAAGGAGGAGGAGGAGGAGGATACTACTACTACTACTACTGATTAATAGTGATAATAATAATGATAATAACAATATCAGTAATTATAAGGGGGAGAAGGAGGAGGATACTGCTACTACTACTGCTACTAATTAATAGTAATAATAATAATGATAATAATAATATCAGTAATTATAATGATGGTGATAATGAAACAAAAGCATTCGTTGGCCGAATGCTAATCGCCCGCAAAATTATGTTGTTTGATTACTACCTGCAAACCACGTGAAGAAAATTTGCATAACTCAACGGAAGTCAGTCACCGCGTTTCACAAAAAGCCAGTCCATATTAAAAACATAAATTAGGCGGCTGGCATTCGGACGTGTTTGATCAAATCCTGACCAGAAGTAGTAGACTCTGCAGATACATATTTTTGTTCTTTCCTGAAGGTGTGGTGAAAATTCGTTCACAATTTTTCGAGATATTCTGGCAAGAAAGACACACACACACACACACACACACACACACACACACACACACACACACATATATATATATATATATATATATATATATATATATATATATATATATATATATATATATATATATATATATATATATAAAAAACTATATCGCTTTGCCTTGATAAAGATGAGCTATAATAATCTATCTTCCATATTATAATGATCCATTTTCTGTATGTTTGTTTGCCCATTTGTTATCGTAACAGGAAAATCGGCGCACTGTAGCGCAATTTTTGTTAGAGCAAGGCAACCCTAAAATGCTCTAACTTTAAGAGTAAAAACAACTTCCAGTCCAATCGGGTCACCGGGTCCCTATTTATGACTCATTTCTTGCCTTTTGACATGGAGCGGCTTCGGCAGCCTTCAAGCGGATCACTTTTTTTGTGGACATTGAAGTTATAACAGCCATTTTGATATCGAGCGGAAAGGCAGCCTTCAGGGGCCTTTAAGCGAGTAATAATAATAATAATAATAATAATAATAATATTAATATTATTATTATTATTATTATTATTAAAAATAATAATAATAATAATTAATGATCACGTTAATACTGATCACAAAGAACTACCTTTAATACCTTTACCACGATGATTTTTCTTATGTTCGCTGTTTTTACCTTCAGTAGTCAATAGTCAAGTTAGAAAGATTTTCGACTTAGAGGACGTGGGCCATCATTAAATTCTGCAACACTAGTGGCCTTTAAGGAGTCGAATTAAATAGTTAGAAGGTAGGAAGAAAAAAATGAATAAGCCGTCATCATACTGAAACGGTTGATATCCAAGGCACTTCAGCCTGTCTGCACGATGATTTCCCCATTTGTTTATTCTCTCTACCATTAGACGATTGCCTTAACATTACTAAAGACTTGTCGCAACTAATCATTTTACTCTGAGGACGTAATTAGTCACAGTTAATCAGCTTAGGAGAAATGTAATGTGGTGAAAGTATTAATGAAGGCTGAATCTAACTTTTTCTGGTTCAAAAGTATATCCAGCACTAATAAATTTGTAATGTTGCAATGATTATAAAAATCGGAGTGAAACTGCTAAAGAAACAGTGGATACTGGTTCACACCGTTTGTGTACGATGGGTCTGTCCTAAACTGGATATATTCAGAATACAGCAAAAATAGTATAACGCGTTACTTTATTGAAGTTAAATATCCCTTCACTATAATGTCGTCATTTTAGCAATATTTTGTTACAGTAACCAGATGCGTCCATTCTGTTTAAGAGAGTATACTGTGGCCTGAGAGTGAGTCATGGGAGCTGGGAGAGTTAAGGCCTTACTGCCAAGCCACTTAATGAAAGCATTCATTACGGGAAGCTTCCACATGAGGAACCCTTTCCTACCATGACAGATTCGTTCATGTATTAGTCTTGCTGTCTTCAGACAATTTTTCATCTTATGAGGAACTGGAAGGTTTAGGTATAACCTTCATTAACCCCTTTGCCACATCCTGTCTCTGTTCCATTCAATAAAATCATCTGGTAGTGGTAAAAATTAAATGAAGGTGTGTCTTCGTGCGAAAGGGATTATGATAAAAACATGAGGTCAGTAATTTTCATGCATTATATTTTCTCTTTAAATAATCTCACAAAGACAGTAATTCAATTTTAATGCCTGTAGACAACTCGACGGAAAAAAAAATGTTTGGGACAGTATTAAAGGAAATGCTGACGTTGGACTGCATCTTGTGAGACCAGTATATAATTTACATAATAAATTTTTTTTTTCTATTATATTATTGCTGCCTCAAGATTATTTTTAATAAGCTTAGGAGAGATCACGAATTGGAGGTGATGAATATAGCCTCCATTACTACTACTTCACTACAAGACGTGGTTCCTATATGAAATGATCTGGTAGCAACAGGAATAACATGAAAAATATGGCATCGTATGGTACAACAGTGATTCGCATCTCACTGTCCCAGTGCGAGCGGAACTTCCTGAGCAGGTTAAAGTTGTCTGGTGGTGTAATTTATCACCTGAGAAACATCAAAACCCTCTTTCAGCTTTGTCTGTGGGCAAATGTAGTGGGGCTGCTGGCCAAGGAGACTCCTGCATACCTCATAAACAAGGCTAATCGAATTTCATGCAGCCAGAATTTAGCATTAAAGTTGCAAGCCAACAAGTTCCCTCAAATGAAAAGAAACCATATGAAGTGAGATATTATGCGAATAATTCTGTCACTGTACCCAAGGGGTGCATGGAGTCTCCCTTCTTACCGTTCCATAATAGAAGTCTTTGAACTGCCGTAATTCGTCCGAATTTAGCTAGAATCAAATAACACAAGGCGTCATAATAAGGCCTAATTTTGTTACCATCCTAAGGCAATTTGTGCCAGTACTGGGTGTTCTTGCCAGCTAAGGTTACTATACACTTCATTCTTTTTAATAAATCTAAGCATATGACAATATCATATTGTCCGGTATTATATTTTTTGCAAACCGTTTCGGCATTAAATTGGTATGAAATAAGTGGAAGAGAATTTTTAAGAGTAATATTCAAAATAAATCACTAAGGAAACGGTCCTAAAAACCCTACTAAGATAACGAGAATAAGACCTGAATACAAAAAGAAAAAAGGAAGACATAAATCACCGAGGAGACAAGAAGAGTCTCTCGTCTTCTCTCAGACACGGCAGCCGTAACACAAATGACCCAACATTTACAATCTCATTAAGGATGAGAAGCTTCATTTTAATGTGTTTTTTTTGTGCGTAGATTTTTCAGTGGTTGTCGGAAATGAATAATGAGTTATTATTATTATTATTATCATTATTATTATTATTATTATTATTATTATTATTATTATTATTATTATTATTATTATTATTTAGGCCTTGAATACAGCGACCTCTTATTTGCCTTACTATCTTTAGCATCAAGTGATCTTTTCTAGTTAAGGTATGTTTTTCGGACTGGACAGGTTAGATATAGCCCTCACTGACACCAAAATTAAAAGGAGTCTTCCTTAGACTACATAAACTTACATTGTGACAAACTGGAAAAAGAAGTTATCGTGCTGACTAGGGACACTTTGTTACTCGTATAGCTGGCATAGGAGACTTAGTAAGACTTCTTCCTAAGTAATGAATTCTGCTTCTTACACCTTATTAGTCTCTTGTTTTATTCCTGTGTCTGTTTTTATGAAGGTATTGTTTGCATAAGTAACATGCAGCTAGATATCAACACTCAAGTTTTTTTTATGGCCAAAATCGTCAAGTGAATAAAACCACCTGGCGACAGCCAGATAGATTACTGAAGTTTTTCCGACCATGACTGGGTTGATGGTGACCATTTAAACTCTCAGACTCCTATGACTCACAATGTTATATTTCAGTGTTAGCTGAAATATAATAATATAGCTGTACCAGTACTGAAAGGGTTAACGTACTACACTCAGAAAAAAACTGCTAAAGAGAGGTAGTCACAAACCCTCCTAAGTCAACGAGAAATAGAGCCATTTTGGTACGGGCTGTAAAGAAGCAGTTCCATGACCAAGGTCTGGGTCACAGGGTGGTATTATTATCCCCATTAATCCAATGATATATTTTTGTGTTTCGTGCTGCCAGGCGATTTTATTAAACTTACTAGGGAACTAGTAATGACGAAGCTCATTAACAATATATGTATCCCCTCCAGATCGAAAATTCTCACCTATAATGAGTAAAATTACATTGAGTTGGGAAGAATAAACTAGAATATACGTCACCGGGTTCAAGAGTTAAAGCATGATGCGTAAAGATGTAGATAAGCCCCAGCATCTGACAGTCATTTATGAAACATGATGACAATAAAGCGTATCTTGCTTGCCGTCGTCTTTGTTAAATGTGTTACGTAACATAGCATGTAAGCTAACCATACCCAATGTGTATCGCTGTTCAATTAACAATAGTCAGAAATAGATGAATTCTTATTTAGTAATACGGTTAATGATCCCTTTATATGTAGCCCAAACACATAAGTCCCCGACAAGGTTAATTATGACAGACCAACACGATCAGTTTCTCAGTTATCGTTTTGTTGATCTGCCAGCTCCCAACCTTACTGCCATAATCCAGTATCGATGCTTACCGGGAGCGGCACGAAAACTAGTGTGAAATATAAACTGAGACAGGAGCGGATATTTGTCTGAATGGAGAGAATAGTTCCCACTCTCAGCTGGAAAAACCGAGTTCAATTATCAGGCCAATAAGACTCTTGCACAATGATTCTATCTTCGGAGTCCCTGTTCACCCAGCAGTAGAGCTTGGTGCCTGAATGCATCGCCGACCATTGTGGAATATTTTCTGAGATGATTGGGACGTAGCAAAAACTGATAGTCTGTATTAATGACTGATGCTGTCGGTGTGTACAAATCTAAGCTTACTTTTAGCTTCCACTGGAATAGGCCTCCCCCAAACTCCTAACATTTCCAAATTTTTCTATACCTCTGCTTAACCTTATTAACAACAACTTCCACACGGTTACGCGTCTCTCAGTGTTAGTGTTGTGATGTGTATTGTGGTGTGTTTTGCTGTTTGACCAAATGCACTGATTTAATCAGAGCATGTAAATAAGAAGATTATGTATTAGCATTTGTTTTTTTCAGGTGAAAGAAGTATTAACTGGGTGGTGGAAATAATCCCGTCTCAGTGGCCATGTGGTTAGGCACGTGATCTGCTGTTCCGAATGACGCAAGCTGGTGTGGGCAACACATTGATGATCTTAAGTCAAAATCTATATTTTTTATCATCTACAGTTTTCAGCAACATATAAAAAACTTGGGCTGATACCATCACATCAATTCTCCATGAGGCAACCCTAGCATGTATTCAGTTTGAACAGCTGGTATCACTGTCGAAACGATAGCTTTTGAAGAAGGCGTCAGAACATGGGAGGATTGCTGGCCCTCAAATATTGGTTCAAATAGTCAGTGCTTTGAGTGGGATACATGGAAAGTTGATTTGCTGATTAGCTGTCAGCTACAGTTGGGTATCTACTGTACTTGTCTATTAGTCCATTTTTCATAATAACCGCTGTTGCGGGAGTCTTAGGCTTGTTTAAAATGAAGAAGCAATCATCTTGAAAATCAGTATTCTGAAAATCATTTGTTGAAGGCATCGTTGTTGGAACTCCGCAGTTGGAGTAACAACCTCGCCGTGTGCACGTGTTCGAACCTCAAAAGAAGGCTGGAGGTTTTTAGTCATGCAAAGCTATCAAGGGAGTTTGCTGGCCATCAACCGTTAATCGCTTGCACCGAGCGACGTGTTGTATTTGTTGTTTTTGCTACCACATGGCAATTATACTCAATTTAGGGAAACATATGTAGTTCGAGGAGTCAAACGAAATTTTCTTTAGCACCCTCCATAATTAAAATCGTCTGGTGGTAGCAACAACATAATATTAATGAAACTTTGGGTTGAAAAGTTACATGTGTTGGACTACACAAGACAAACCTGATTCCCCTACACTTCTGCGGTCTAGGACCGAAATGTCCATTTATACAATCCACATGAATCTGGGGCCATAACTGCATCTACAACACTGTGTGAAATTGATAAAAACTAATTTCATAATTAATAACAATAATGCAGCTTTCATAAGAAGTAATTAGCTTGAAATAGTACAGTATCATTTTATGACGTCTTTACACTATCTTCTGGTAAGAGTTTTGACATTGTACTATATGTACTGACTAAACTACTAATCTACATCATAGAAAATATCTGCGTGAGTTGGAATGGAATTAAATAGTTGTCCGGCCACGAAAGGTCAACATACTCCTCTACATACGAATGTTCAGTGTGCTCAAAAGCCGAATTTCATCTCTATATAAACGAGAATTAGTTAGCGCAGTTTGCAATACGAGCTTTCTTCATTAAGCTATTTAATTCCTCCAGTTCACCCATTCCAACATTGATTATAAACATCTGATGGTAGCAGGTTTACATGAAAAGGACACCAGCACAGAGAAGAGGTTTACAAGGAAATAATGAAAATTTCTTTTGTTCCCATGCATTGTAATATATCATAACCCACACAGTGCGGATGACATTAACTTATGTCTGATTTTCATGTCGTCTCACACTAGAAGGTCCGCAAACCACTGTAAGTGCGTGTTCAACCTGTTTTTGAAATACATCTGAGTTAACTCATACCAGAAGCTACGTTACGTGACGTACTGTAAGTGGCATACTTCCTTCTGATGTGAACTGCCTCACTGAAGGACCTCAGCTGTAATTCATAAACACATTACAAATGTAAATAGTGTGGATCAAGTCGCTTCTGGTGTAAAACGGTCTTAAATTATAATCAGCACATTTTCTCTCTGTTACCTACTGTTGTCCCCTTGAAAGTCAGTGTTAATCCCAAACGTCCACACGGGTTTTAGACTGCTTTACTGTAGACTAGATTATTACAGATATGCACTTTCTGAGTTCTGATGCTGAACTGAGGCGGTTAGCAGGTGCATTCCGTCCCCCTTTCAACTTAGACAATCTACTTCAGCAGAATTGACTGGAGCTGCATAACTCAGCATGCATTCTCTCATGCAGGTCTTTTGTGGCTATACATGGCTTTACTGGGTTATATCTTATACATTATTATACGTACACTAATTTTACATAACGTTTTAGTTTATCATGGCTAATAACATTTACATGATGTTAGTTTATAATGGCTAGTTTATATGAAATTATCAAATCATCTGTAACATATCATCAAATCATTTGTAACACTATTATAATTATAATGATTAAATCTTTTTCAATATTCTTAGACATCTATATATAATGTAGAAGTACCAGGAAAATGTAAAATAAATGTGACCATCCTAAGACGAACACCTTAACTTCGTCAGTCAAATAACCTATTGGTAAAATTTTGTTCTTGCTATGTTCATGATATTTTGTTCATTTAATGACGCTTTTCGAGGTGATAGAGTAGAATTCAGCCTTATTAGCCGATCCAGTACCGTAGACCTTTTTCAGGCTGAATACAGTCGTCTGAAATAGCCAGAAAAACTATTGAAAATGACGTTGTAGGGGTGAATAGGTAAATCACTTCACTCGGCTCATGGATTTATAAATAGTTCTTCCCACTTTCAGGTGATTTTACTCACGCCTTTACGAAAATCCAGTATGGAAGGAGTATATTTAGGCTATACTTAATCCTTCTGCTGGGTATGTCCCTTATAAGTTGAATGATATTCTCTTTCTTTTATTTTCATGCAAAGAAGAAGGAACCAAAGGCCAGGGGCCTGCAAATCGCTCCCTCCAGGAAAAAACAAAAACAAGATAACAGAGAGCCAAATTCAAGATCCATTCATTTTGAGATGCCTGGGCACAATGCGTTTGAAAGACTGGAGATGTAGACGGTAGGAAAAACAGACAGTGGGTGACAATGCCAGAACTGACCTGTTGCATACATGAAGGACTGGGAGCAGCGGTCAACTTTTGCATAAAAGCGTTAGACAGAGAAGGGATGAGAGTTTGGTGCTAGACGGGTGCTACACGCCCGCCGTAGTGGTGGAGGGATGCAAACAGAGAGTTCAGAGGAGCAGTGACCATTGAAGTAGCGACAAAAAATAGATAAAGATGCAACAGTGCGGCAGAGAGACAGATGTTGAAGGGAACCGGTAGGAGGAGGAAAGTTAATGAGACGAAAAGCCCTTGACCCCACTCTGTTGAGAAGAACTGTGTGCGGGGAGCCCCCCCACACGTGAGAGTTGTACTCTACACAGGGGCGAATAAAACCCGTGTGTAATGCCAACAACTGTGCAGGGTAAAGAAGGCATGGAGTCGGCTTAGCACACCCAATCTTTTGGAAGCAGATTTTACAAGAGAGGTAATTATGTTCTTTCCAAGATAAATCCCGAGAGAATGAAACTCCAAGTATGTTTAAATATATGCAGGATTGAGCTAGATATTATTATATATTAAAGGGTACTCCTGTGGAAGATGTTGTCGAGTTGACAGACGAAAGGACTGTGTTTTTGAGGCATTAAAAACAACAAGGTTATTTTTACCCCAGTCAGAGATATGAGCCAAGTAAGACATTAGGTGTGCCATAGCATCATCCCTTGTTTGCTGAAGCAGCTTCTGAGATGGACGCTGCAGGAGCAAATGGAATGGTGAAGGGTGGAGTCATCAGTGTATGAATGGATAGGGTTAGATGTACAGTTTAGGTTACTGATGAATGAATGGAAGAGAGTTGGTAATAGGACAGAGCCCTGAGGAACACCACTATTGATATGTACAGGAGAAAAACGTTGGCCATCTACAACAGCAGCAATAGAACGACCAGAAGGGAAGCTATAGATGAAGACACAGATAGAAGGACAGAAACCGTAAGAGGGCAGTTTGGAAAATAACCCACCCCATCCCAACATTTTCTGGCCAGTGGTACGCCCCAGTCCCGACATTTTTGGACCTTTTTTTTTTTTGGCTCAAACATTCGCTTTTGGTGAGAAACATGGAAAATTCATAGAGAAATCGCTCACCTGAGGTTTAAAATACTCGATCTAGGTACGAGTACCTCCTTACCTGACTGGGTGTTCTAACAGGCTGGCACCAAAGAAAACGAGTTCTATGCGAGAGTAACTATTTTATCCACTCATAAACAGTATTTATTTATTTACTTGGTACGAATTTATATGTAGTACAAGAGTATATTGGTTTTCAAACAGTAATATAGGCATTATAAGCATTGTTTCACTCAGTAACTCATCACCATTCATGACCTTTTTCCCACATTACCTGATCATCATTTCTGACTGTTTCTTCCTCTAATGCTATGTAAACTTTGTCCTCCACATTGTCATCGATTGGGGAATCACTCTGGCTCTGAATGTCTTTATTGGCCAGGTCACTGGTGACAGGTGAATTGCGGAGACAATGGCGTGCAGGGGGGGTGGGAGAGGTTATGTGGTGTAAGGCATTGTCCCTGCTTGGCATCTTGTAGAGGAATAGAGGAAGGTGTCCCGTGTATACGTGCCAAAAATCACTCGCGAAATCACTCGCGAAAATTGAAAATTGTGCAAATTAGGGACCTTGCAATGTTGCCATGTTAATTCACGTCTCCGGGATATGAGTGCACATCATGTGAGGACGTGAATTCACGTCTCCGGGACACGGTGAGTTAAAGATTTATGCCAGACTCGATCGAAAGCCTTTGAGATGTCAAGTGCAATGGCAAAGCTTTCGGCAAAGTCCCGAAAAGAGGATGATCAGAAGTCTGAAAGGTAGGTGAGTTCACCAGTGGAGCATCCCTGGTGGAACCTACTGTATGCTGACGATCAGAAAATTTTTCTGTTAAGAATAGACTCAAAAACTTTTGAAATACTGGTTGTAAAAGCAATTGGGCGATAGTTAGAGGGCCGGGAATGGTCACCTTTCTCTGGGACAGGCTGAATGAGAGCAAACCTCCAGCAAGAAGGAAAGGTGCAAGTTGATTGACAAGGACGAACGAGTTTGCCCAGGTAGGGTGTAAGCAGAGAAGCACAGTTCTTGAGGACAACAGGAGAGACCCCATCAGGCCCATATGCCTTGTTAGTATTGAGGCAAGAACAAAGCAAAAATGCATGACAATAATGAAGGTAGTAAAAGATGGCAGAGGTGAGGTGGGCCAGGCATGCTCTGCAACACAGACCTAATGGCTGTAGATCATCAAAAGTTTGTTCGGTAGAGTCACTTCATCCCTGTTGTGTAATTTTTATTCATTTTACTTTGGGCGATATCTGACCTTAGCACTTCAAGAAGCCTCTCCTAAAATGAATTAACTCGTCCAGACATAACCAGAATAAAACCTGAATAAATACATCATCAAGGATGAAGGAATCCACTCGACATAGCGTCATGTTCCAGCTTACTTCCTATAGTTTAGTGGCAGAAGAGCATTTTGTGGCTCAACATCTTTCCATAACATTTCTTCTAAACTAACATCGCACTGAAATGCTAATTTCTTGCTATAGTTCAAAATTAATGGGGTGCTACCAGTTTAAAGACATGTTAACCCTCTAATAGTCAGAAGAATTCTAGTCATCTATTCCAGTTAACGCCAATTATTCTCAACTGAGAGTTAGTTACTGGAACCTGAGATATAACATTCCTGCTGTTAATCTTTTCATGGTCGGAACAAGTGCGCTCACTGACTGCGTAGCCGGCATCGGATCATGGAACCTTCGGGGGAAGTGGTAAAAAAAAAAAAAAAAAAAAAAAAAAAAGTAAAGGTAAGCAAAGCATAAGTGGTGAGCCTGGATAGTGTATGGGCGGTGAGGCTCCACAGGAAAGCATACCCTGCAAAAATCAGTGTTGTTGAATTAATTGTCTATAGTCTAAGAATAAGTTATCTGAAAGGAGCCTGTGGAGTCACATGGAGAGACAGACTGACAAATGAGGAGGTGAAGGAGCGTTGTGGTGTGGATGTGGATGTAATAGGAAGTGTTAGGAGAAACACAATAAGGTGGTTTGGCCATGTGGAGATGATGCACAGTGAGAGACTGACGAGGAGAATGTATGTGAGTGAGGTGGAGACGGGGAGAAGGAGAGGGAGACCAAGGATGAGAGGGAGGGAGGGAGTGGAGAGGTATATGAGAGAGGGGGGTGTGTGAAATGGGAGCAGGGCAATGAACTGGCGGGAAACAGGGCGACATGGAGGCGATTTGTTTGTGGTCACTCCTTACGGGATTAAGGCGTCTGGCAATTGATAGATAGATAGACTAAGAATCTTTATTTCAAAACATCCAACAAGAATGAAAGTGTCGGGGGAGGGGGTAAAATAAACGGGAGCGGTGAGCAAAGTAATGGGTGGGATGGACTGAAATTTGTTAGGCGGTGGTGCGCTCATAGAAGAGTATACTTTGCGGAAGAGTGTTGTGCGACTAGATGTTTAAGTATTCATTCTCGAGGAATGAATACGTCAGGGCGGCAATGGAATGGGCGTGGGTGACAAAGATATTTCTTGAGCTGGAATTGTGTTGGGGTTTGGAGAGCCACGGGAGTATACCTGTGAAAATGTGTGTTGTAGGATTCCTAGCCAGCTGAGAGTAGTAAAGGTTTCTTTCAAAATTTTTGCCAAGATAAAGAACAAAAAAAAAAAAAAAAAAAAAAAAAGCTTACAGTGCCTTGCATTAGTCAGTTTCGACCAAAGCCAGATGAATTTGATGAAGTGAGAGTGATTTAGAGGTAACTGAGAAAGGTAACAGAATAGGGTATGGTTCATGTTGTGCCAGGGTTCAGATAGGTTGCTTCACATCCACGGCAAACCAGTAATAACTGTTAAATGTTTTTGTATTTTGGAATTTCCCTCAGGTACATAAAATCTGCAACATCAGGGAGATTGAAAATAGTTCTGTTAGCCAGTAGTAAAAGGTCATATACCTGCCCTTTACAAAGCGAATGAAACATGCACATTGGAACAGGTACACACACACACACACACACACACACACACACACACACACACACACACACACACACACACACACACACACACACACATATTGCTGCCTTTTTCACAGCAAGCATCTTGGTTAGTTTACTGCAAAGTTCATTGAGGTACCTTTGGCAGGTACAGTGCGAATGTACAATATATATATATATATATATATATATATATATATATATATATATAGACCGTGGTAAACAGCCTGTTTATATCTGACAGTGGTGGCCGATTCGCTATTCACTTTCAAACACTGTGAGTACACTGACCCGGAACTCATGTTAAAGCAATTTAATAACCTGCACTAACTGAAACGCAAAATCTAGCTTCTCTATAGCTTACTCACAGCCAGGTAAGCAATACGGACTTGCAAGATGGTCATCAAAGAAAGGCCGGGAGCGAGAGAGGGACGTTTAATTTTGTGAAGGCCAGTCTCAATTTTTTGCGCAGTTAGCCTATTTACGATGCCATGGCAGACGAGACTCATTCTCTGTGTGAAAAAATGGGTCTCAGATCATAACAGCTTGATTTACTAAATCACTGTTGGCGTGTCTGGCCACAGCACTAGATTATGTTAGACGTCATGCTGGAAATTTCGCTGCAGAGGGAAACTTTAACTCCTTGGGACGCATTACAGTACCTGGCAGTTTTCTTAGCTCCACTTCCCTAGGAGATTCATTCCATAAATTTGTCGTTTAATATCTCTAATGTGCTGTATGAGTATTAACCTTTATTTTAACATCAAATACATAGCCTAAATCATTCGATGCCTAGGCGCAGTAAACAGGAATGTACAACGTAATGTGGCTCCTCCAAAGAACGCTTTCAAATCGTGTCTGAAGGGATCGAGTAAGGAAGTTATCCTCGTCCTTCACTCCCTTCTCACCCCTTACATTGCCTACTAAAACTCTTCAGTCAGAGGACGTATTATTTACTTGTCACATTCAGAAAGTTTATTTAGATTAGGGTGAGACATCAGGTATGAAGGGTTTAATGGAGACTTTCTAACTCCGTCACTACATACTGCCTCTTCAGAGTTACACACTGCACTCTCTTGGATTCTTCAAGGACAGAGAGGAGGAGGATACTACTGACATTACCACCAGATGATGAACTGAACTAATTTGCATGCTGCCAGAAAGGGTAATTATACAGTTCCACTAATTTTTTCCCCTTCAGACTGAGGAGATATTTTATACTTTAATCCTCCTATTTTCAGCCGTTTCTTTGCATCTTAGACTCTTCACACTGGAAGGGTTAGATATAGCCTAACCTTCGTTTACGAGTTCAGTATAGGAGAACTAAACTGAACGAAGTAGTGTGACGGTGGCTAAAATATTTGAAGAAATACGTCATCGTATTAACGGGGTTAAAAACTAATCGATTACGCAATGACAGTAAAGACCTGTTTCCACGAACACAGTATTACTCGAGGTGGGTTTGCGACCACTTACAACATGCAAGAATATATAGTAGACAATACTCTCTCTCTCTCTCTCTCTCTCTCTCTCTCTCTCTCTCTCTCTCTCTCTCTCTCTCTCTCTCTCTCTTACAGTGATTTTGTGTCAACAGGATCTTTCACGAAATCCATGGGGATTCGTGATAAGAGTTTAAATTAAGATGGATTAATGTGGTTAAGGTTGATTTAGACTGTGTTGAGGTTAGGCAGGGATAATCTACGTTAAGTTAGGCTAGGTCATTTACGTTAAGTTAGGTTAGGCTAATTTATATGAATGCTAAATTATGTTAAGCATTCTAATAAATTATCCTTACCTAACCCAACCTAACTAACCTAGCCTAACTTAACCTAGATTATCCCTGCGTAACGCAACCACAGCCCAAATTAACCTAACCCACATTAATCCATCCCAGTTTAAACTCATTTCACTGATTCCCTAGGGATTTCATGAAATCCCTGCTTATATAGATTCCCTACTATATATATATATATATATATATATATATATATATATATATATATATATATATATATATATATATATATAGATAGATAGATAGATAGATAGATATTAGGGTGTTTCACAAAAATAAAAATAATGGTAATTTTTATCCTTATTAATTGTTACATTAATTTACATGAACCAAAAACATACACAAAAAATAAACTGTAACAATATTTAGGAGCCCCGCAAGTTAAGTAGCTATTTCACTCCTATACAAAAACACAGAAACTAAGGCATGCTTTAGAGTTCTTTTCGTTCTAACATTTCTGCTTTCGTCTTCTCGATCATTTCCGTGCTTGAACACGGCGTTCAGGAGATACAGCTCGTGTTCTTCATTTGTAGTAATTGAAGAGTTGAACTTTGCAACCTTCGCAATCCCCCTTTCGGTGCAGTCGTTGACAACCCCCAAACGTGAGACGTGTTTCAGCCCGAGTTCTAAATTAGGGTCATCCTCCCAAGCCACTTGGAGCTTCTCCAGGGTCGATGAATCATTATCCATTGCTGTGAAGAGATCCTTGGTGTCTGTTGTAACAAAGTCTCCGAGTCTCTTGTCCTTGAAAGAATCCAGACCTTTCATCTCGAGGCGCTTCATTCCCTTTTTTGAGCCCGGCTTCATAAGACTGTAACACATACTTTTAAGGTCTTCCGATTTTAGTCCTCTGTAAAAAAAAAGCTAGTCCAACCAGGGTGGCCGATAGATACCAAAGGTGGGGTTTAAATGCTGTGGTCCTCTGCTTATGTGAGTTGCGGAGAGTGCCTTCTTCTTCAAGCACCTCCAGATTCTGCAGAGCCCACTTCCACACGAGGAGCTAACTGAGCAATAGGTACGCGAGCCCAAGCCTTGGCATATGCCAGGGCGACAAAGAGACAGATGTTGGTGATGCCTTTGAGATCACGTGGTGTCATGTTGAACTGATCTGATGTTGAAAAAGAAAAATGTTGAACACGAAGATAGCTTTTCCCATCCACCTGTCTGGTGGTAGGCTCCGGTTTTCAGCTTGGAGCCAGTTCAACAGACGTTGGTCCCAGAAATAGGAGAACCAGCTGTAAAATCTCCTTGGAGTATCAGGTGGCTGGTTTGTTAGGAGCGACTCCCGTATGCCTTGAACAGTTTGTTCACAAAGCGCTGCCAGCATTGTACAAACAACGTTGCTGTCCTGAGTGTCCAGTGTAGTAGTTACAAGAAAGTGATCAATATGATTCGAGCGCTTCTGAAATCGCTTAAAAATCGCTATATCTGGTCTCGAAGACAGCCCCTCTTCTGCTTCAAACAAACGAGCAAGCACAGTTTCATAAAAATGATGTCTGCATGCTAGATGGAGCAACTTTCGGCCCAGAAAGTCTTCAGTCGTTGCACAGGCACCGGCCAGAAATCCGGTGGTACATACTGTGGTGTCAAGAAAGACCAACGATCCTTCCTTCTAGGCTATACTCTCTCCGTAGATTGCAACACACACTAGCGCAGCGAGTGAAGCGAGCAAGTGTAGTGAAGCGATGTTTACATTTAGCTGAGAAATGAGCGGCACAACACGGCACGACCGCGATAGTTTTCAGAGGCTAATATCTTTTCTTCTGTGTGAGGTAGAGAAGAGATTCTTTCAGCAGATCATAGATATTTTCAGTAAGTTATGTTTTTAGCTATATATATATTCACAAGACTAAAGAAACATCTGGGAATCCCAGCTTTCTCAAGAAATGTACCGAGGGCTTCAACTGACATGCTCAACTATAAAATCGAATTAAAAAAAGATTTCCTGTTGTACCACTATGTTTTCTTGCATGAATTCTAATAATGAAGCATCGGATATTATACTCATAATTTTACATGAACTTTGTGTGTGTGTGTGTGTGTGTGTGTGTGTGTGTGTGTGTGTGTGTGTGTGTGTGTGTGTGTGTGTGTGTGTGTGTTTAGGGGATGAAATCAGCAAGGGTAATCGCCCCATTACTAGGTTTTATCATTCGATCAATAGCCAAGCGTTAACCGACGCAGTTCGTTGACACGGTAAGTCGGGAGCAGAGAACTGAACATTGCACGTGTGACAAATACTACGGCGCCTCGCTATATGCACATCCAGAGAGAAAACGTAAGAGAGAGAAAAAACTTGTGAAAGTAAATATTTTAGCTCAATTATTCATCTGTCATTGTTCAACTACCTTACCAGAAATGTTGGAAGTTTACACCAAGATGAAATTATGATGATAGGCTTATGTACGAACGCTCGCTCACTCGACACGCTCTCACAAAGCCCACTTTACTGGTTAGTACCATAATGTCAGTATTAATCGCTGTGATAAGTCCTCTTGCTCCAAGCCTGACAAATTTCCGAAAATTTAATTATGAGGAGATGCAGCTGGAGGGTAATACTCAAGTGTAATAGCCATTTCAACGGATGACATTAAACCGATCATCTTGTGTGTGTGTGTGTGTGTGTGTGTGTGTGTGTGTGTGTGTGTGTGTGTGTGTGTGTGTCCTACCCACCCTACTTATGCTGTTGGTGACTAGGGGGGAAGGTGTTACCACATAAACCAAGATAATATCTTTTTTTTTTTTTTTTTTTTTTTTTATGTGTCCGACTCTGGGCATAGGCTTCACAGCCTGCTCTCAAGGCCCAGTAGTCCTCCTACATACCATACACCTCTACATGTCACCACTTCGGCGCTAACACCCACCGTCCATATTGAATACATGCTAGGGCTGTCTCATACAGGACTGGTGTATTGGTATTAGCGGGGGTATTTTTATGACATGTCGGCGGGTCATCTGGTAGATCAGGAAAGTCTGCTTTTATGAAATTCAAATCCTTAAACTGTTCCCTGCCCCAGCCGGGATTCGAACTTGGGACCGTCAGGACTGCAGGCCGCCTCTCTACCGATTCAGCCACCTGCTTTTACTGACTTGATATTAGTCTAGTCTCATGGATAAGACCAAAAGTAAATTTATAGATAATATCCATATGGAATAATTATGTATTTTTTGTTGTGTTTACATGCACCAGTCCAGTGAGGAGAGGTACCAAATACAGTCACGCTTTCCTGAATTTTTCTCTAATACGGATATGGCAGATTGTCCAAGAACTGGAGAGAAATTCAGTGTCCTGGGTCACAACACTGCCATCAACAACGGTTACCAGACTCGAAATCTTAAATTTATGAATACTTTAATTCACCTCCTGAAGATCTGGCAGTTAAAAAAATAAATAAATTCACTGTAATATCCTTTGGTTCGCTGTTACTGCTCGCGGTAGCCATTACTGACATCATCATGGTGCATTATGGTGCAAAGCTGTGTGATACTGCAATCACTGCAACAGTAAAGGAATGCATAATCGAAAAATTTCACTAGCTACATCATAACAAGTCTTGGATAATTATATTAGTTTCTGCAGTTAGCGGTAGACGACGTTATTCGGCTGAGAATGTCTAAAAAAAACTAAATTTTAATAATGTAACCAAAATGTTTTGTTTGGGAGAACTGATATTTCACTCCATTAACGTTATACGAATTATGCCGGGCTAAGAGCAACGGCTAAGAAGCTGAGAGTGTTAATGGCTTTTCTCTATGCATTTGACGCATTTGAAAATGCAGAAAACACTGCATGAATAACATGCATACGCCATCACACTTCAAAATGTAGTACATCTTTTGATGTAGACCTAACGAACGCAGCGCTGTGCAATAATCTAGCTTTAAAGCAAGGTAAATATGGTTCAGACCAACAATAGGTGGCAACTGCACCATCCGGGAAGAAAGCTGTAGTATTTTGCCTAAACAAGGGCAACGTAAACATTACTTTGCTATGGACGATAATTTTTGCCCGGCAGGTGTGCTTGTGCTACAGGATGTGTACTCGCAGGTCTGAATTTCATTTGCTCCTCAAAAATCCTCTCCAACCTTCATCACTGGCACGACAAGAGTTTGCCGTCCTGCATATGTGGCAGAAGAAGAGATAAATAATGGTAGGTAAAGACGGGGACAAGCGTTCGCCTACCTTTTTAGTACGTTCACTTCACACTTTGAGCATGTCCCTCACTTTCCTCACTGCGCATCACATCACAGAATCATCTGTAGACAAGAAACATTCCAAATCTCTCGCGGCATAGAAATATTTGCCTGCTGAGGAAAGTGAGGTGAAGAAATGAAATATCAGGCAAACTTTTGTTAACGATTAAATAGCAACGGTCAAAATATCTTTCCAAAATTTAGTGAACAACTGTGAAACCTTTACATAATATACAGAAATGGTGGATGGGCTCAGAAAACAGTATCAGTGAGTTTCAGAACTCATTGCTCACTCTCTCATTATTTATCAGAGTACTTGTAAACTGAATCTATATTTATTTGCAGCTACCCAAGTGAATGGCCACAATACAGGTGATGCAAAAAGTGAACTTTTTTCTTAATCTGTTAATAAAATTATTATTATTTTTTTCTTTTTATTTCTCCAGCTCTTTTAGTTGATGTACGACAAGGGAGTTGATGCGCAACTATAAAATATATCGTTTTATTATAATCCCTATGTATATATATATATATATATATATATATAGATAGATAGATAGATAGATAGATAGATAGATAGATAGATAGATATAGATATAGATATTTCTAGGAAGGAAAATGAATGCAAACTACTCTGAATATAGGAAGTTATTCTGGAAAGAGGTGTGGAAATGTAGAAGTGAAAACAGAAAGAAATGTGATGGTGTGAAGGATGTAGGTGGTAGTTTATTAACCCATGGGGATGAAGTAAGGACCAGATGGAAAGAATATTTTGAAAGCCTGATGAATGGGAATTGAGAGAGCAGAACGGCTGTAAACATGACTGATTTTGGGGATGTGCAGAGAAAGAATGCAGTGCCAGAAGAGGTGACACTCGCACAAGTGAAGAGTGCTGTGAAACAGCTGAAAAATGGGAAAGCAGCTGGGGTTGATGAGGTGTATGCAGAGATGATTAAGTGTAGTGGAGATGGTGGAAAGAAGTGCTTATTGGAGATATGTAAGAAGGCATGGATGAGTAAAACTGTGCCAGCAGAGTGGAAAAGGCTGTGATTGTACCCCTGTACAAAAATAATGGTAAGCGAAGTGAGTGCAAGAATTATCGTGGCATAAGTTTATTGAATGGAGAAAGGAAGATATATGGAAGAATTATTATAGAGAAAGTAAGAGAGGCATCAGAAGTCCTAGTGAGTGATGAACAGCGTGGCTTTAGGAGTGGCAGAGGATGCGTGGATAAATATTTGCAGTGAAACAGATAAAAGAGAAGGCTTGTGAGAAGGCCCATATGATGTTTATGGCATTCATAGATCTGGAAAAAGCCTATGACAATGTGGACAGAAAAAGATTGTGGAAAGTTTTGCTCATGGACGTTGTAGATGGTAAGCTGCTAGGTGCCGTCAAGAGTTTTTATGATGGTAGTGACTAGTGAAGCATTTGTAAGGGTTAATGGGCATCTAAGTGAATGGTTCACGATCGGTGTGGGCGTCCGACAAGGTTGTGTGATGTCCCCACAGTTGTTCAATAGGTATATGCATGGAGTGATAAGAGAAGTAAAGACATGAGTAATGGAGATAGGAATGGCGTTAGTAATGCATGGTGATGGATGGAATATCTCAAATTGTTGTATGCTGATGAAGCAGTGCTGCTTGCAAATACCGGACAAGAGCTTGGTAGGCCAGTGCAGAGTTTTCCTTATGTCTGTGAGTGTCGTGCCTTGAGAGTCAATCTAGAAAAGAGTAAAGTGATAGTTATTAAGAGTGAAGGTGACTCCCATTGAGATGTTACAGTGAATGAAGAGAGACTGGAATTGGTGAGAGTTCAAATACCTGGATACAGTGATAGAAAAGAAAAGAAAATGTGCAAAAGAAGTTGAAAGTAGAATGATGCATGGAAGAAAAGTAGCTGGTGCAATGAAGGCCTTGACAAGAAACAGAGGCTTGAGTGTTGCAGCTGCACGAGGCTTTTAACATATGGATGTGAGACTATGGTGTGGCATGAAAATGAAAAGTCAGGAGTAAGAGCAGTGGAGATGAGACTCTTAGGAATGTATGTGAAGTACAAAGAGTGGATAGGAAACGAAATAATGTGATTCGTGAAATATGTGGAGTAGGGAAGTCAGTGGACACCAGAATTGATGAGAGTGTACTGAGATGGTATGGTCATGTGGAAAGAATGGAAAACAAGAGTGATGAAAAGGGTATATCTGAGCGAATTTGAAGGAGGGACGAGGCGAGGTAGGCCAAGGAGAAGGTGGAGAGATACAGCTGATGAGTGTGTGAGGAAGAGAGGTTTGGAAGTCAGTGAGGCTAGGGAACTGACAAGAGATCGAGCTGGCTGGATGAATGTTGTGAGGAGAAGTGCATAATCAGAGATTTGGCATCCCTTTTTAACCTGGCAGTGTCCAGACTGACTCTATTGGATACGTTTATGTGAAGCTACAGAACGTGGTGGATGTTTTTGGCGTATCCGATAGAGCCAGATTCCGGGGGGCTTGAATGATGAGTCAGTGGAGGCGTGGCCCATTGGATTGGGCAAAATTTGGGCTGTCTAGACATTGCCATTACTTTGCGCAGATTGCAAGGGGATTTAACTCAAATATACATGATCGTCAAAAGACGTGATAATATGGCTGTCGAAAAGTACTTCCCAGTACATCGGTCGAATTTTATTGGAGGCAGTGGACATAAAATCGTTGGCAAGCTTTTCTGCTCACACGAAGCTAAGCACTTCTTCTTCATGAGAGTTGTAAACATAAAGAACATGTTGCGTTCTGATGTGATTAACTATGATGCAATAAAAACATTTAAAAAATGGATAGGTATTTGACTTTTAATCCCCAGAAAAGCATGTTCAGTTCTGAATAAAACATCTATGAATTAAAATGTCATGCAGTTCAAAACCTGGAGGGTATACAGTGACCATAGCACAATAACATGTTCCTAAAGTTATCTAGATGTGTTTCCCTTGCAGATTAAATCGTTTAGAATATGATTTCCTTTAATCCTATGCTATGAAATTTCCATGACTGCTTTTCTATGCTGCACTGTGTTCCTTCTCATGAGTTTGTGCCAGCATTGGCTGTAGGGTTTGGTGGGTGGAGGAAGCCTTTTTGCTCTTCTATCTCTGTCTTTGACACATAGGACGGTTATGTAAGTAATAACCTATCCTGTAACAAACACACTCGGACGGCCCATTAGGTATCTGTTTGTTTTCCTTTGTACCCCACTGTGCTCTTATCATTCTAATTCTATGTCACTCATCATTCCTGTCATTTTTTATCACCATTCTTTCAACTTCCGGTGACTCTACATTGAGTGACAAATTTAATAGTTTTCTGTAGCCTAGGAAACCATTTAAAACGCCGGGTGGTAAACATATAACCAAATAAAGGGGCGATGTGGAACCCATCATTGTGCCCCTGCTGACTGAGTGGAAATGCAAATGCGGCATCTATCCAAGTACATTCAGTCAAAAAGGTATTACATGCCTGGGGGTCTTATGGTTTTGAAAATGAGCGAGTTTTAAGACATACATGAATCTATTACCATAATGCCAAACATAAAAAATCAAGTATGTAACAATTTATGTGATTTCGAAGCACAATAATTACCAAGGACTGTATTTGCACCAACAATTACAGGGTGCCCCATACATCACAATCAATGTTTCAGAATAATACATGCAGTAAGGTGGCCAGTATTTTTTTGGCCGACTGTACCAAACCTCTTCACGTTTCCCCAGTCCTCGATTTGATGAGGCATTTTCTTCTGCAAGGGAATATCAGTTCTCTGCACGGAACGGCCCTGCAAAGGTGTTTGCTTGCCTGAGGTTGATGGTCTGTTTGGTTAGACAGTTCGGGGTTGCTAAACAAGAAAAACAACAAGATGTATTAAAGCGGTCATTTATTACGGTAAAGTGTTCACGAAAACATGGATCCTCGACCTCCACCTCCTCTCTAATACCTGCAATGCTCAGAGATGTATATATTGGTTTTGACTGCACTATAAAAGGACAGCAAAATTCTGGATGTTGCTGAAAATCAGATAAAAATAAATCTTTATGTATTCACCAACGGTTAGAAAGGAGAATTAGGCTAAGTAAGTGGATAGTGTTCCTCAGAACAACAGTTACTGGCAATATTTTTCAGTATACGCAGAGAAGAGGAACATAATTTGTGAGAACAAGGACGGTCGCTGTTAGGCTTTGATGAGGAAGACTCGTAAACAACAATGTGAAGGCAGGACTGGGGTGTACGGTGTTCCTTGCATAAACTGTGTGAGTCTCTGCTGGCGAGTCATTTGGGGGTTTAGGCAAAAGTATCCTCGAACACAAATGACAAAAAAAAAAAAAAAAAATCAAGCAAAACCATGGTAGTGTCAAGCATAAGTGTGACATTAATCACTGAATAAACTGGAAGGAAGAGAAGTTCATGAGACCAGAAAAATATAAATGGGCGTTGGTATTTATGGGCTGCATTTATTGTAATTAGTAACAGTTTTGACCAAGACAAATTATTTTTCCTAAACACACATACTAACAACAGGCGTGTTTATTTTGCTCATTCATCAGGTAAACTATGTTGTTATTCCTTCAGTGTAGGCCGTAGACTATTTAAAATGCTCATTGTATTCACTCTTATTCCTGAAGACGCAGTGACAGGAGAAACGTTGAATAATTCATTGACTCCTTCTCTGCATCTAGTGTTTTCCTTCAAACAGTGGCAGTTTGCGTCCTTTGTTCTTTCAAACAGATTTTTACTAAAACCCAACTAAAAACCTCCCTTTTGTTTTTGTTTTTTTTTCTCAAACAATAAAAAATATTTCGCAGTTTGAAGTCTTTACCTATCGCAATTTATATTTAGTTAATACGGATTACTACGTTTTTTACATCCTTACCTAGAGCCACAGTATGAAGAAGATAGTCTTTTGCAACGACCTTCATGAGAATTCTGATGTTACTCCTAGATTATAATGGCATGGCAGAATATCACCGCCACCTCTCCGTGGACCTTCCATTGTGTGAGGATATAACTGGCTTGTCGGCTAATAATGCTGTTAATAGGGTTGGGGTCACAGATGCATCGCCTCACGGTTAAATTACCACTGTTGGGTTGAGTCTGACTGGCTTATCTAATACTGGGAGGCCTGTGGATTTAGTACTACGTCCTGAGATCACTAAAACGAAAAGCGATATGCCACCGAGATCCAGCCTGACGAACCTATCATAGCCATGAAGTAATGTAACAGATATCGAATTCTGCTCATAGTTACTACAGTGTTACACAAGGTTCATGAAGGGGTGGAGGCGATATTCTTCCATACTGCTTGAGTTAGATTCGCGAGACACGAAGAATCGGAAGTCAGTTTTCCAGGAGAGAGTGTGCCTGATTGATAGTCATGAATGGCACTAATGAGGAAGTGAAAAGGGCTAACGTAGGTAAAGCTGGAAGTAGAAGAAGGCGTGGAAGGCCAGTAAAATGGCAGAATAGCGTAATTAGATTTATGAAGAAGCAGATTAAATGATGAGGGATGGCGATGGATGGTATAAGGACGGGCACGAGAAGGAACGCACCTTTTGTGTTCCTTGGCAGGCAACGGCGTTACGCGTCTCCCACAGTCGTTACAAAGAATATTTTTACATGAATCGTTTACCCCTAAAGCGAAATGGAACATTTCGATGTCATTAATGATGAGTCAGCGGATGTGCAGTACATTTCACGGGCCCCCCTCTTAACAGATTTCCTATTTTTATGTGGTCCTGTTCCTCTTCTTGATTGATATTCACCATCCATTAGAAGGAATTTAGGTTATGATGATAAAAATGATACTGATGGTACTTACATCATTCAACACTGTCCTGAAACTATAACACTAGTGGACAGTTCTAATCCGTTACTGTATTAATGCCATTTGCATGACTGTCAAGGTATTGCCACTACTCTCATGTAGTACCATAAAAACAATTATGCGACTTTTTAGCACCATAATACTATCATAAATTCGTTGTGCCACGGTAATGTCATCTTTTCTTTCTATCGAAAAACAATATTTGCCATCATTTAGTCTTTCGCATAGATCATAACGCCATTCCAGTCCAGTCATTGGAAGAACGTATATCACGCTTCCAGGTAAAAAAAAAAAAAAAAAAAAAAAAACTCAGATGTTTTTATTTCGGGGAACGTGTAATCACCCTGCTTACAAAAATTCCTGTCAGTTGTCTACTTTTTGCAAACCTTGAACACTATACCCTAAAGTTCTAACCTCCTCCTCTCTCATTTCATCAGTACAAGGTAAAGTATGCCACACACTAACAGGTAACGCTTCAAAGATTTCTGGATTGAGTTCATAGTCAAGCATTGTGATAGATTGTGGTAAACTCCCCAATTTATCATTTTACTGGTGAAAAAATGTCTACAGTAACAAATTGATACCATCTCGACGGCACGTTTAGCTTATTTCATTACATGCTTTGGAAGAAACTGCTCTCAGTGTAAAGAGATATCCTTTTCTGTATTACAAGACAGTTTAAAATATTTCCTACTTCGGCCACTAATCTCTCTGCAAGGGTACTCGCCAAGTAGATAAAATAACATTCATTTTTTCATGGGTCTGTTTCTGAGAGATGATATTCAAAATGACTTTTCTGCACTGCATCAACTTCAACAATAACTTTATATAAATCAGGGTGCAAATCTGAGCAACACATTGAATATTTCGTACAAATGATTAAATAAATACATAAAACTATGTTATTTCTTTGCTTCATATTGGCTACATTCTTTAGATCGGAGACTATTAGTTTTTAGGAAAGTGATAACCAAGCATCTGAATCAGCTGGATATTATTAATATCTGGCCAATAAAAAATTCATAATAACAATATGATAGATAGCTAGACATACTGATAGATAAAATGAAAGATACACACACACACACACACACACACACACACACACACGCTCTCTCTCTCTCTCTCTCGTGTATATATATATATATATATATATATATATATATATAAAAGACACGGACGATTTTATGCTGGTAACCGGTATCGGCAGGAACCACGATCATTTCTGTAATAATTCACAATGTTTTTCTTTGTGTGTATTCGTCCCTTCGCTATTCACAGCCAGTTTTCCAGCTACAGTCTTCAATATTTGCATGGGCACACAGTGGATGTGTCCATGTGAAAGGTCACCTGTACCATATGACCAGTGCCTGGGGTTCGGGGGAGGGGGCGCAGCTACCAACACCAATGCATTCTTCTCAACAAAAACTGTGGAATTTTGTTTGGCCATGAACAAAGGCAAAGGGTGTGAAAAGATATCACAGGGTCTATATTTGGTGACTTGGTCGAAGGTTTACAGCCCATGACCCTCAGTTCCCTCCAGACAGGAATATATGACAGTTTTTAAAAGGTAAAGGTAGGAAATTATGCAAAGGCAAATATACAGTCCAAATTACGTTGCAGGCATTGTTCGAACTGCAACTGGGGGTTGTCCGAGGGAATGCAGCCCCCATACTCGACCTTTTTAGGCAATATACGCAGTGCACAAGATGATAGTTATGGTATTTCATATGAGCACAGATACAGCTCAAAGTAAGTCATGAGCACCATAGGTACTAATCATGGGTTCTGAGGGAAGAAACGCAGTTACCAATCCTTACCGTCCAGAGTGGAACACATTGAAAAAATACCTATATATATATATATATATATATATATATATATATATATATATATATATATATATATATATATATATATATATATATATATATTGGCAATTTCCTCAGATACTTGGCCGTACTTGTGGTGCTGTTTATAAGAAAACTTTATGATAAAGGTTCATTAAGCTACTCGACTTTAACATTCCCAAATTGAGAAGTCATCTTCGAGAAGGAACAGTAGATTTCTTTGGAAATTCCCGGAAACCATCCTAAACAAAATGAGGCCTAAGACAAATCGTCTTTTGTAGGTCGTGTAAAGTTGTTGTGTTGTGGATAAACCAGCTGTGAGAAGCACTGAGCAGTGGAGATAATGCATACAATACTTTTAAAATTAAGGTTATTACAGTTCATTACCTAGTAGCTTTAGCTGAACAAGGATTCAACATTGGATGGTCGGAAAAAGAAATAGGAGTATTGTCTAACGTAGACGCTGAGGAATGAAGATATCTATTATTACTCTACTTTCGTTAAAAAAAAAAAAAGTGATGAGTATCAGTGAAAGTATCACGTAAGTATAAAACAGAACAAGAGTTTCAAATGAATAGGAGACAGAAGATACATCATATTTTATCTCTTCAGTTGCCATTTCTTCGTATGATAATGTTGATGATTCTCTCTCTCTCTCTCTCTCTCTCTCTCTCTCTCTCTCTCTCTCTCTCCATAAGTAAATCGAAGATAACTGGTAGGAAAAACATCGAGTCATACGATATTTTGTGTTCCCTTTTCGTCATACCTTATACAGAGTGAGTCTCTCGTAAGCTTAGTTTTTGTTTCCATTCATCAGTCAGGGCTACTGTCTATATCTAATTTCCACTGTTTTCCTCAGAATATCTGATGGGTAGTCAAGTATTATGGTACTGTTCTTCACGTGAAGAGACTGTTGACACAGTCGTCATCCATCAGCAGTAAGTTTGGCCATTATTCATAATATTTATTCCCGTCCCGTCATCGACATGATTACTCAGATAACACTGTTCTTTTGTCAGCTCTACTTTGTGTGATGTTGGAAGGCTCGGTGTTGTGTTCGGACGCCCAAGTAAGGTGCAGTCACTGCCAGTCATCTGCTGCAAGTCCATCAAAAATTCTGACGAGAACTGTATTCCTAGCTCCACTCTTGCGTGACCCACCAATTAGAGTTGTCAAATGCGGTCACGAGTATGACTAAAATTTCCTTAAGAAACTGCTATAATGTTGCTAAATTCTAAAAATCTCCAGAGAAATTGCTAGAAACATTGCAATAATCTCTATCGCTCGGCCATTAAAAACTTTTACAATGTAAATTAATTTCTTGTAACTAGAGGCTAAAATAATAATAATAATAATAATAATAATAATAATAATAATAATAATAATACGTGAAAATGAATGTCTGTGGATTTCGGGGAAAAAATAAACACTGAATTGACAACACTACTTTCAGCCATTGCCAATCCTGTCTTATCCTGTGCCGTGACGCCTGAACCATGATGACGATTAGCGAACATGATTCGAATGGAGGAGAGGAGAAAAGGATGGTGTTAAAGGTACTGTACTGCAACATGTGTGGGTGAAGGGAGGTTGGTAAGAGTGGGGAACTGTAGGGAGGTGGGTAAGGGAGAGCAGGTGGAGAGCAAATTATGACGCAAGAAAGTGTAAATAATTTAACTGAGTATAATATAGACTGAAACCATGTTCATCCTCAAGTTGAAGTGTAGGTTTTGTTGATGATCCCAAGTGTGTCTGGTCAAGCAGACCCATCAACCCCCGGCTGCAGCATAGCCGTCCCGTGCGGTGGACTAATGCCTCTAGGCAGCTGACGCCGCTTCGCCATAGCCAGGTGTTTGTGTTAATGTGATTAATTTCTTGGGTGGATGCCTCATTTGCGTCTCTCTATCAAGTTAACATGGGCACCATAGCAGGCTCCAATTCACCCCTTTACTTGGCTATTTGGTTACCACCCAGTGTTGTAAATGGCTTCCTAGGTTACAGGAAACCATTAGGCTGGTCGCCCAGTTTAGAGCCACCTGAAGTGGAAAGAAGAGTAATGAAAATGACAGGAAGGAAAAGGAGCAATAGGAAGAGAAGAGGGCAGATACTCTAAGAGAATGAGAAAGAGAAAGGAAGAAGTAGGCAGCACTGCATCAAGTGTATATTTCTCACAGTAATATCTATACTTTTAACTCAAGGAAGATTTTAGTGCATGTTTTGCCTAGCCATGGCTGACTTTATGCAGCTTGAATATGACTTTGAGATGTTGGTGATGGAATTAATCTTAACTGAATCATATTCAGAGGATATATGAACACACACATGCCGTATTCCAGGTTAGTGTTAATGCTGTTAAATATTAACAATGCATTTATTGAACAGGTACAAGAAATAAACGAATATACACAAACATTAAATATTTATTCCTCGTCAGCCACACAGTACCAGTACCAATACCTTTAGCATTGCATGCGCTTTTATCTGTATGCATTTTTTTTTTCTAAGATTCGTCAAATTAAAGCTGGAATCAGGTGTTGCCTTATCAGTCAGGCCATTGAAACATGGAATCATCTAGATACTGTGATTCTTAGCAGAACTGGACACTGGTCAGGACACCATCTGAGTATGGTAAAGAACGAAATTCTTTCAATCACTGACATCAAGATGGAACTTCTCAAGAGAATATGACTCTTAGCAACTCCACGAGTTTAACCTTTTTCTTTCTTTCTATCTTTCTTTGTGTTACTAAGAGATGAAGTTTCAGATCCGAGTCCAGCCACTCTTTTTTGATGATCACCTGCAGTCAGTCTGGAATGGAAGTACCTTGGATCCAACTGTGACTTGTCCTACTGCAGATTGCATGGAGGGAGATGATTCAAATGGCAAAAGAGAGGTGTTATTTGAATAATGTCACATAGGTGAAGAGGTGGGAATAACTGTTCGGCTCCACAAACCTCGCCCCCACTACATCCCGGAGAGTGGTCAAAACCCTAGGTTCTGATCACCTCCCAGTCATCATCACTACCAAAACCAGAAACACCCCAGCTGGCCACAAACACACATACACTAATTATAAGAGAGCCAACTGGGAGGCCTTTGTAACTGAAACAGAACATTTTGAAACACTAAACAGTACACCCATCACAAACATCAACACCGCTGTGCACACTTTCAACACAATTATACAAAACGCAGACAAAAGACACATCCCTAGAGGCAACAGAAAGAGACACAACCCCAACTTCACACCAGAAATTCATGGCCTCATCAGGCAACGGGACACACTGCAACACTCCCCATCACCCCATACACAAGACACCGTACAAGTAATACAAGAACTCAACACTCAAATAAACAATAAAATATCAGAACAGCAAACACTAAACTGGAAAAATTACCTCCAAACTCTTGACCACAAAACAAACATCGGCAAACTCTACAAAACACTAAACAGCATCACACTTTCCAACAGCAATATCACACAATTACACGCTGCCATCACAACAACAGACACCATACCCTCAAACAAACAACAAGCAAACACGCTCATCAATCACTTTTCACAAGTCAGCCATCTTAACCCCCATCCCAAAGACCGACGTATCATCCGACATAAGAGACAGTTCCCCATAGAGCCAGACTACGCACCTTTCACTTAAACCAGACGAGGCACATCATTAACAACCTTAACCCACCGTGTGCCAGTGCCGTTTTAAAACAGTCTGATATAATGCTGCAGCCAGTGTCAGTGCCGTTTTAAAACGGTTTAAAATAAAACTTCACTGTGACCGCATTTTTTAAGATTCCCGGGCAAAAATTGGCAGGCATGTAAGGTACGGTAACTGTTCCTCTACCATCCCCCAGGCTGTCAAGGTCATACACTCACTCACTTCCCCCCTCACGCTCACTCTGCCTGTGTGTCTCACACAGTGCTGTACATAGTGAAGGCATTTTGTAAATACTTTCATGTAAGTGTAAGTTGTAAATATTTTCTTGTAAGTGTAAGGACTATATAGTGAAATCAAGTTGTAAATACCTTCTTGTAAGTGCCAGGACTGTACGTAATGAAGTCAGGTTGTACCTATCTTCAAGTAAGTGTAAGAT
>NC_137023.1:17666141-17675705 GCF_032717465.1 Coenobita brevimanus | reverse complement strand
TAATGTCCGTTCACAGCCATTCAGCTTCACTTACGTGCAATCTGGATCTGCACATCCAATCACGCCCAGTCAGATCAAGTCAGATCAGCTTTTGATCATGCCTTTCATTCTACTTATTTCAACTCTCTTAAGCCTGAAGTAAGCCATTAAGTGTTTTTGGTCTCTTCATGTTGTCATGCCAATTTTGCACAATACTGATTGATTCAGGTCATCGTTGTGAAGATGCGAGTCATGGGTACGCCCTATCGGTACAATGGCTTTTATATGTATGATAGTTCAGGTCTTCCAGGTCCCCTTAGGTCCTAAAGACTGCCTTGGGTCAGAATAGATCGCTTCAAATTATGGCTGCGAAGGCCCCTGCCAAAACTCAGCCTTGTTGATGACTTGATTTTTGAGAAGCCTCCTCAGTTCTGCTTATTATTTTCTTATTCATGGAAGAAGGAGCCAATGCCTAGAAGCCCGCAGTAAATGTTCCCTCCAAGATATATATATATATATATATATATATATATATATATATATATATATATATATATATATATATCCTCTTCCTAGATCCGTTCATTTCGACATGCCTGGACACATCGTGTTTAAAAGACTGGAGGTCAAAGGCAGAGAGAAACAAAGTGAGAGGAAGACAGTTCCGAAGATGGCCTGATGGATACATGAAGGACCTGGAGCATCGGTTGACTCTTATTTTAGGGCCTGATGGATTTATGAAGGACTTAGAGCATCGGTTGACTCTTATCTTAGCAAGTTGGACAGAAAGAGGTAAGAGTTTGCTGCCAGACAGGAGCTACGCGCTCATCGTAATTGTGGAGGAGTGGAAGCAGACAGCTCAGAAGAGGAGTGGCCACTGAAGCGGTGACAAAAATAAATAAATTAATAAATAAATAAATAACAATGCAACAGTACGGCGAAGAGAGGTAGGTTGAAAGGAGTCACTAAGAAGAAGAGAGGTGAGACGGAAAGCCTTTACACCTTCCTGTCGAGAAGAGTTGTATGTGGGGAGTCCCCCCACACATGCGAGCTGTAATCCACACGGGCGAAAAAAAAAAAAAAGTTTAAAGTCAACAGCTATGTAGGGGTAAAGAAGGGACGGAATCTGCTAAGTACTAAACACACTTAATCCATTGGAAGCAGATTTTGAAAGAGAAGGATTGTGAGCTTTTCTTGATGAATCCCTATAGAACGAGAATGCTGAAGAATGCGGCAGGATTTAGTCGGATGTAGGTGAATATAAAAGGATACTTCTGTGGAAGATTCTAGCAGGTCGAAAGGTGTAGGAGCTGAGTATCTAGATACATTAAAACAACAAAATTTCTTTTACCCCAATCAGAGATATTGTCCTTGTCTGAAAATTAGGAGTGACATTGCCTCTTCCCTTGTTTGTTGAAATAACTGGTGTGATGGACATTCTGCAGCAATTGTTCACTTGGCCGGAGAGGTGTAAGCATGATGGAAATTGAAGGTGGTGAGGGCAATATGTGAATAGGTTGTTTCATATCATTCTTATTTTTATGAGTGGAGAAAAAAACAGGTCTGCGTGGAAACATTTTTTTTTTTCAATTTAAGCTTTTTAAGTCTTTCATGATGCATAGGCTGAACAGAGGGGAATGGGTGGCATGTGCTGGGATGGTGATGGGTGGCTGGCAACGACAAAGTAGGCCATGTGAAAATACAGTAGGTGCTTTCAGTCTGCTGGCGGTAAAAGCAGTCATGTCTATGGTAATCACCACATCAGGGCAGAAATGAGTAAGTTGGGTGGAGGGGAGGGGTCAGACTGGGGTGGGGTCGTGGTGGGTAGTAGTAGTAGTAGTTGTTGTTCCCTAGGCAGTCTGGCCGAACAGCCCCGAATCCCTTAGGAAGGCCATGGCCGAGACCGGGCTTTCCCACAGAGCTCTCAAAGAGTGTATGTTGTGTTGTTGGCGTAGGTGATTGTGTGCAATGCAGTCTTCCATAATGTGCTTAATAGTATGGGGTGCTGTGTTGCATCCTGGACAGGCATCAGCGACGGAGTCATCCAGCCTCTTCTGGTAGGTTAAGGGGCTGGATGGTGCCCGCATCTCAGACTGGCCAGGCGGACCCTGTCCTCACGAGGAAGATAGGATTCAGAAGGGTGGATGTCAGGAGGCCAAGTATGCAGCTGTGTGTTGTCTTTAAGTGACTGAATGGAGCGGCGAGTGATCTGAGTGTGGATATGCTTCTGGAAGCTGGTCTGAGGTGGGCGAGGGGGGAGACATGACAGTATTTGTGTATGGTATCGTGTGCTGGGTGTTGTTTTGATGTTCCTTGGTGTGGGTGGATGTGCTGCCATGTACTGTAGTGGATGTTGTGGGTTTGTGGAGGCTGCAGCAAGAAACTGGGTGCCTCTCATGTCTAGGTGATCCTTGACCTTGAGGACTTTGGTTTCTTGATGTAGGTGGTCTGTGGGTGTAGTAGCTGTGCAGCCTGTGATTATTTTTAGGGCCTTGTTCTGTATGGTCTGTAGAGTGTTGTAGTGTGTTTTGGTGAGGTTAGAGGCCCAGGCAGGGCTTGCATAATTCATCAATGAACGTATGTATTGTTTGTATACTGTGGTGGTGGTTTCTTTGTTGTGTCCGAATGTTGTATGGGCAAGTGACCTCAAAGCATTTAATCTTGGTGCTATTTTATTTTTAATGTTTGTGATGTGTTGTTTGAATGATATTGATGTATTGTATGTTACACCAAGGATTTTGTGTGTGTGTGTGTGTTTGGTAGGGGAGTGGTGTTTATGGTGAGGTGTGGGATGTGACTATGTTCTGCTGTCCAGTTTGTGAGAAGAGTAACTGTAGATTTGGCTGGGTCTATTTTGAGCCTGTTTGTGGTGAGCCATTCGTGTAGTGTGTTGAGGTAAGGTTGAATGATGTGTGCAGCTGTGTTTGAGTTTTGGTGTGTACATGTACGTGTTATATCATCTGCATAGGAAGCTATGTGTATCTGTGGTGTGTGGGGTGTGGGTATGTCGTGAATGTATAGATTAAAGAGTGTAGGGGACAAAACAGATCCTTGGGGGATGCCGTTTATGAAGTTTCTGATGTTAGAAGACTGACCGGCAAATGTTACGTGTGCACATCTGCCTGCTAAGTTGTTTGACAGCCATCTTTTTGTGTTATTGTGCATGTTTGTGATGAGTATTTTGTTTGTGAGGTTGTGGCGGGGGATGGCATCAAAAGCTTTGCTAATGTCTAGTGTGACTAGGAGTGTTCTGTGTGGTGGCCTAGCTGAATTCATGCCATCGAAAACTCTCTATGTAAGGTCTGTAAGAAGGGTGTTTGTGGAGTGTAGTGGCCTAAAGCCATGTTGTGACTGGGCTGGGGGAATGTGAGATGTGACTAGTTGTAGTATCAGTCGTTCAGTGACTTTAGAGGGGGTGCAGAGGAGTGTGATGGGGCGATGTGGGGAGGGTAACGTGGGGTCTTTGTTGGGTTTAGGGATAGTGATGATATTGCCACGCTTCCAGATGCTGGGTATTATGTTGTGTGAGTAGCTGTAGTTTTATATGTTGGTGAGTGCTTGTATGCCTTGTGGTCCTAGGTGTTTAAGGTGAATGTTGCTTATGTTGTCTGGTCCACAGGCAGATGAGTGCTTGAGGTTGTTAATGATGTGCTTCGTCTGGTTGTAAGTGAAAGGTGCGTAGTCTGGGTCTGTGGGGAACTGTCTCTTACGTCTGATAATACGTCGGTCTTCCGGATGGGGGGTTAGATGGCTGACTTGTGAAAAGTGATTGATGAGAGTGCTTGTTGTTTGTTTGAGGGTATGGTGTCTGTTGTTGTGATGGCAGCGTGTGATTGTGTGGTGTTGCTGTTGGAAAGTGTGATGTTGTTTTGTGTTTTGTAGAGTTTGCTGATGTTTGTTTTGTGGTCAAGTGTTTGGAGGTAATTTTTCCAGTTTAGTGTTTTGTAGAGTTTGCTGATGTTTGTTTTGTGGTCAAGTGTTTGAAGGTAATTTTTCCAGTTTAGTGTTTGCTGTTCTGATATTTTACTGTTTATTTGAGTGTTGAGTTCTTCTATTTGTTGTATGGTGTCTTGTGTATGGGGTGTTGGGGAGTCTCACAGTGTGTCCCGTTGTCTGATGAGGCCTTGAATTTCTGGTGTGAAGTTGGGGTTGTGTCTCTTTCTGTTGCCTCTAGGGATGTGTCTTTTGTCTGCGTTTTGTATAATTGTATTGAAAGTGTGCACAGCGGTGTTGATGTTTGTGATGGGTGTACTGTTTAGTGTTTCGAAATGTTGTTCTGTTTCAGTTACAAAGGCCTCCCAGTTGGCTCTCTTATAATAACTGTATGTGTGTTTGTGGCCAGCTGGGGTGATTCTGGTTTTGGTAGTGATGATGATTGGGAGGTGATCAGAACCTAAGGTTTTCACCACTCTCCATGATGTAGTGGGAGCGAGGTTTGGGGAGCAGAAGGTGATGTCTGGAGATGATGGGAGGAAGAGGGCTTGGTGTGGGATATGGGTATGTTGGTCTAGACTGTTTAGTATGAAAAGATGATCTGTCTGGGATTGTAGTACCAGCTCTCTGTCTGTGTCAGGGTTATTGACATGCCAGGCCGACGACTTGGCATTATAATCACCACCCAGGATGATGTTGGTTATGTTAGTGATGTGGTGTATCTGTGGAGAGTAATTGTGTGGTACTGTGGGGGACGATTGGGGGGGAATGTATGTGTTAGCGATTGTTATGTGTGATTTGTTACCAGTGCGTATTTTAATTGATTGTATTTCTGTTGTGGTGTCATGTGGGGGGAGAAGTGACTTTGTGTGTGCACTGGTATCTGGAAAGTTGATGGATTTGTGTACCAGGGTGATGAGTCCACCGCCGTCGGCCCGGTCTTGTCGAATGGTGGTGAAGTTATGAAATGTCGGTGTTTTCTGTGCTCTGTGTAGTTTTGTTTCTTGTAAGATGGCAATGTGTATGTTCTGTTGTTTGATGAATTGTGTGAGTTCATGTATTTTGGTGTTTATGCCATCTATTTTTAATTGAAGGATGTTTATGTTGTGTGTGCGATGTGTGTCGGCTGCTGCAGCACGGGAGGGAGGTGGTGTGGGTGGAGGGGACGGGGTAGGAGGAGGTTGTGATGGAGGTAAGGGTTGAGGTGGATTAGGATGGGTTGGAATGGGAGGAGTTGGGGGACTGGATGGTGTGGGAAGGATCGGTGGGTTTGGCTGTGGAGGTGTGAAGGAAGTAGGAGTAGGATTGGAAGGGGAGTTGATGGGTTGGGGGAAGGAGCATAAGGAGCAGGTCCAGGTTTTTGTGTAATGTTTCCTGGATGCAAGTGTTGTGCAGGTGTAATGGGTCCAGTTCTTGCAAAAGGTTCATTGAACTGAACCCTTTGTCTGTCGACTCGACGTGATAGGTTTTGAGCATGTTGGACATATGTATTTGTTGGTGGGTCCTGGATTGCTCTCAATGTCCTCGGCTAGAAGAAGTCGTCGAGAAATGACAGCCGGGGAGTCATTTCTCGGTGTAGAAAAAACGGTGTTGTTGTGTGTGTTGTGTTGGGAGATGTGGTACTTGCCTGGGCGACCGAAGCCACTCCCAGGTACTCGAGCCCCGTGAGGGCCGGGGGGGTTTGCGGTGGTTTGGCCCCCATGCTGTCCTCCTCTTCTCTTCGACAGCCTCTGGGGAGCAGACCCACGGCGAAGACGCCACCGCTCCAGGTCCTTGTGGTGGGTGGTGGACCATGGTGTGAAGGTGGGTCATGTTTGTAGGATTTTATGGTCTACGTTAAACGATGGATGGGGTGTAAAGGAGTGGGTGGGATGGACAAAGCGAGTACTCACTTTAATAATGCGTATTTTTGAGCGGTGGCAATGGCATTGGAAGGTGTAAGTCACAGTGTCAATTGTGGATGAGGGGAGGGGGGAATGAAACACAATATGGATGGGATGGGAGGAGAAGCGTGAGGGGGACAAACTGGGATGGTATTGCATGGTGGGTTAGGACAGGGATAAGTAATCCTGTGAAGAAGGATGATGATGTTGGAGTAGATGTCATATCACTGGAACGGAGTAGGTAACGGAAGTTCCACTGGGGGAGGAGTATGTGAATGGTAGGGTAGATGGAAAGTACTAGTCAATATGGGCTGAGATGGTGATGCATGGTATGATAAGGTGGGGGTTGGACGCCTTGTGATGATTGGCATTGTAGGTCAGTGGTGTGGGCTTGGCGTGGATTCAGTTTAAAACTTTTACAAAAAAAAAAATGTCTCAGAATGCAGATGAAACAAAATGAAACTTTTCTTCAAGGGCATCCTCTAACGTACCCCCACAGAAGCCATTTCCATTAATATCTGTTTAAGATTCCTTGTGATGATTACTGACTTTCTCGCCATTGACAGGCTAATATTTTTGTTTTAGGTACATCTCAGTGCATTTATCTTTTTGCCTCACTCTCATCTTGACGTCACCATGAGGAACAATGAATAGCTGCCGTGGTGCAACAAACAGACGATGAATATGTTGATGGTGAAAAAGCTAGAACTGAAAAACATGTATTGACAAGGTTCGAGTATGACATCTCAACATTAAGTTCAAGGGCGTGATTTAGTTGCTAGTTAAATTAAACAAACTAAATGATTTATATATAAATTTTCGCATCTCATTCTTCAGTTTTTTTTTTTTCATTAAGGTATTACATCGGCGTCGAGATTTGAGTTAGTAGAGCCATGTCTCTACATGGCTTTCGATGCCGACAGCAACAACAACAACAAAAACTACTACCACTAGAGCTGCTGCTGCTGCTGCTGCTGCAACAACAACAACAAAAACTACTACCACTAGAGCTGCTGCTGCTGCTGCTGCTGCAACAACAACAACAACAAAAACTTCTACCACTAGAGCTGCTGCTGCTGCTGCTGCTGCAACAACAACAACAACAACAACTACTACTACTACCACTAGAGCTGCTGCTGCTGCTGCTGCAACAACAGCAGCAACAACAACAGCAAAAACTACTACCACTAGAGCTGCTGCTGCTGCTGCTGCTGCTGCAACAACAGCAGCAACAACAACAACAAAAACTACTACCACTAGAGCTGCTGCTGCTGCTGCTGCTGCAACAACAGCAGCAACAACAACAGCAAAAACTACTACCACTAGAGCTGCTGCTGCTGCTGCTGCTGCAACAACAGCAGCAACAACAACAACAAAAACTACTACCACAAGAGCTGCTGCTGCTGCTGCTGCAACAACAACAACAACTACAAAAACTACTACCACTAGAGCTGCTGCTGCTGCTGCTGCAACAACAACAACAACAACAAAAACTACTACCACTAGAGCTGCTGCTGCTGCTGCTGCAACAACAGCAGCAACAACAACAACAAAAACTACTACCACTAGAGCTGCTGCTGCTGCTGCTGCTGCAACAACAACAACAACAAAAACTACTACCACTAGAGCTGCTGCTGCTGCTGCTGCAACAACAGCAGCAACAACAACAGCAAAAACTACTACCACTAGAGCTGCTGCTGCTGCTGCTGCAACAACAACAACAACAAAAACAACAGCAACAACAACAACAGCAACAACAACAATAACAACAACAACGACAACAACAACAACAACACCTACTACTACTACTGCTACTTCTACTACTGTTACTACTACTACTACTGTTACTACTACTACTACTATTACTACTTCTACTACTACTACTACTACTACTACTACTACTACTACTATTACTACTACTACTACTACTATTACTACTACTACTACTGCTGCTGCTGCTGCTGCTGCTATTATCATCGCTACTGCTGCTAACAATCATAATGTCGTCAAGCTTCTTCCTCTAATCAAAGTAAAAGGAGCCCTTCAAAAATACTGCCAGTGTATCCCCGCTGCTGAGCCGCCCTAAGCCGTCTGGAAATGCTGACGAGAACTCCGCAGCTCCTCTTTTCAATTTCATGTGCTTCCCTTCCACAACATCAGCTCTCTTGCCATTGATCTGGTCACGACTCGTAAGGGCTTTCTTCTTCCTTGCCCACGCTCTTTATTTTCATATTATTTTTCTCTCCGTTCCTTCTTTTGTAACTGGACTGTTCATATTCTAGACTTTTTACGCGTCCCGTCGGGTATTGTTTCCACTCGGTTTGTCTGTTTGTCTGTCTGGCTGTCTGGCTGTCTGTCTGTCCGTTAACAACCTTAAGCAGAAACTATTGGTGCGATTTTGACTAAAACTACAGGGTGATGCTCTATGACCCTCTGATCACGTCATTAAATTTTGGGCCAAACTGGGTCAAGGCCCAGCCTGTAGGCCAACAAAAAAAAATAATAAAATAAATAATTTTTTATTATCATTTATTTTTCGCCGTAACTCCATTCAAATTCGTCATATCGACATGAAACCAAAACCTAAAGGCGCATCTTTCAAATCTGCATCCATTATCATTACTCATTACATCAGGGGGGTCAACCCCCAGTTAGCGGTCGGGGGGTCAGTGTCAGGTGGGTCGGGCCTAAAATTTCAAATGGGCATAAAATCGTAAACTTCGACTCGATTCACTCCAAATCTGATACGTGATATCTTTAACTAGATATCCTGTTGTGTTTATACGTCAGCACTAAGATGACTGCCTGGGACGGGTTTTCTGTGCCTTGGCATAGCTTCTTGTTGTCATCTGGTTATATTACCCTCTTTCTTTCTTCCTTCTTATTTATTCGTAGTCTTTATCTTGTTTTCCTCTTCTCAGCCCAGGTTCTTTACTCTCTGAATGTTTTTACTGTTTTTCTTTACTCTCTATTCAATTTACTGTTTTGCGTCTGTTTTTTTTTTTTTTTTTTTTTTTGTCCTAGAATCATGTTTGTTTCTTGTCCTTATTCCTCCACCTCCCTCTCTCTCTTTCTCTCACTTCATTAAATTACTCATTTTATTGCGTCTCATTTTTTTCTTCTTATACTACCGTCAATTTTTATGAACATTAAAAGCATTTTACTTGTCCCGAGCCCTTGGTGGTTGTGTGATCATATTATACCTGTGAGAATAGCGGACTTCCCATAGTTTGCATCCTAAGAGGTGACTGGAGGAGTTTCGATCATGTTATGCCACCAAGGGAATTAGGCAAGTTATCTGCCCATGAATAGTCTGGACTATGGTAAAGTTGTCTCGGATCCATGCACCTCGAGTAGAGAAAAACTGTATTGTCTTGCACCGTTTTCATCAGCTCTGCATTTTTTTTTAATCTTACTCATTTTTCCTTCTCATTCTCCTCTTATGCCAGCCTCTTTGCTTTTCGTATATTTTTCTCACTCCACAGCTCACTAGGAGTGGGTTAGACGCGGCTTGTCTCCGGAGAGGAGACTAAAATGGTTTTAATTAAAAGCATTACAGAAAACTGTTTAGGGCAACCTGTGGTAAAGTTACCGAAATTATATTATTCAGGCCTTTCCTTTTTTCCGCATTATTCTGTTCTTATACCACCATAATTACCGTATCCTTATTTTTTTTTTCATGTGTCCTTTTGTTCCCAGTTTATTCTTTTTCGTCTCATTCTCCTACTCTTAGCCCTGTGCCATTGCATCTTCCTTTCATTCATCGTTA